>NW_025727272.1:0-237718 GCF_021461385.2 Schistocerca piceifrons | reverse complement strand
CGAATAGTATCTCATAGCGACGCAATTTCTGTGTTAATTCGTCAATGTGAGGGAACGAGCTGTGAAGTTAAGAAGGAATAGTGCTTCGGAAAGGAGGTACTCGCCTCCCAAAAGAAAATCCTGTCGTTTCCATAGAAACGTTACTCGATTTAGAAGGAGAAGTCATAGAACGCATAGTATTTCATAGCGGCGCAATTTCCGTGTTAATTCGTCAATGTGAGGAGCGAGGGATGCAGTAATGAAGGAATAGTGCATCGGAAGGGAGACAGTCGCATCCCAAAAGAAAATCCTGTATTTTCCATAGAAACGTTACTCGGTTTAGAAGGAGAAGACATAAAACCCATAGTATTTCATAGCGATGCAATTTCAGTTTTAATTCGACAATGCGAGGGAGCGAGGGATGCAGTAAACAAGGAATAGTGCATCGCAAACGAGATACTCGCCTCCCAAAAGAAAATCCTGTGGTTTCCAGAGAACGTTACTCGAATTAGAAGGAGAAGTCATTGATCGAATAGTATTTCATAGCGACGCAATATCTGTGTTAATTCGTCAATGTGAGGGAACGAGCTGTGAAGTAAAGAAGGAATAGTGCATCGGAAAGGAGATACTCGCCTCCCAAAAGAAATTCCTGCGTTTCCATAGAAACGTTACTCGATTTAGAAGGAGAAGTCATAGAACGCATAGTATTTCATAACGATGCAATTTCAGTTTTAATTCGACAAAGCTAGGCAGCGAGGGATGCAGTAAAGTAGGAATAGTGCATCGCATAGGGGATACTCGCCTCCCAAAAGAAAATCCTGTCGTTTCCATAGAAACGTTACTCGATTTAGAAGGAGAAGTCATAGAACGCATAGTATTTCATAGCGGCGCAATTTCCGTGTTAATTTGTCAATGTGAGGGAGCGAGGGATGCAGTACAGAAGGAATAGTGCTTCGGAAGGGAGACACTCGCCTCCAAAAAGAAAAGCTGTATTTTCCATAGAAACGTTACTCGGTTTAGAAGGAGAAGACATAAAACCCATAGTATTTCATTGCGATGCAACTTCAGTTTTAATTCGACAAAGCGAGGGAGCGAGGGATGCAGTAAAGAAGGAATAGTGCATCACATCGGAGATACTCGCCTCCCAAAAGAGAATCCTGTCGCTTCCATAGAAACGTTACTCGATCTAGAAGGAGAAGTCATTGATCGAATAGTATTTCATAGCGACGCAATTTCCGTGTTACTTCGTCAATGTGAGGGAACGAGCTGCGAAGTAAAAGAAGGAATAGTGCATCGGAAAGGAGATACTCGCCTCCCAAACGAAAATCCTGTCGTTTCAATAGAAACGTTACTCGATTTCGAAGGAGAAGTCATAGAACGCATAGAATTTCATAGCGGCGCAATTTCCGTGTTAATTCGTCAATGTGAGGGAGCAAGGGATGCAGTAAAGAAGGAATAGTGAATCGGAAGGGAGACACTCGCCTCCCAAAAGAAAATCCTGTATTTTCCATAGACACGTTACTCGGTTTAGAAGGTGAAGACATAAAACCCATAGTATTTCATAGCGATGCAATTTTAGTTTTAATTCGACAAAGCGAGGGAGCGAGGGAATGCAGAAAAGAAGGAATAGTGCATCGCATAGGAGATACTCGCCTCCCAAAAGCAAATCCTGTCGTTTCCATAGAAACGTTACTCCATTTAGAAGGAGAAACCATAGAGCGCATAGTATTTCATAGCGGCGCAATTTCCGTGTTTAATTCGTCAATGTGAGGGAGCGAGGGATGCAGTAAAGAAGGAATAGTGCATCGGAAGGGAGACACTTGCCTCCCCAAAAGAAAATCCTTCATTATCCATAGAAACGTCACTCGGTCTTGAAGGAGAAGACATAAAACCCATAGTATTTCATAGCGATGCAATTTCAGTTTTAATTCGTCAAAGCGAGGGATCGAGGGATGCAGTAAAGAAGGAATAGTGCATCGCATAGGAGGTACTCGCCTCCGAAAAGAAAATCATGTCGTTTCCATAGAAACGTTACTCGATTTAGAAGGAGAAGTCATTGATCGAATAGTATTTCTAAACGACGCAATTTCTGTGTTAATTCGTCAATGTGAGGGAACGAGCTCTGAAGTAATGAAGGAATAGTGCGTCGGAAAGGAGATACTCGCCTCCCAAAAGAAAATCCTCTCGTTTCCATAGAAACGTTACTCGGTTTAGAAGGAGAAGACTTAAAACCCATAGTATTTCATAACGATGCAATTTCAGTTTTAATTCGACAAAGCGAGGGAGCGAGGGATGCAGTAACGAAGGAATAGTGCATCGCATAGGGGATACTCGCCTCCCAAAAGAAAATCCTGTCGTTTCCATAGAAACGTTACTTGATTTAGAAGGAGAAGTCATAGAACGCATAGTATTTCATAGCGGCGCAATTTCCGTGTTAATTCGTCAATGTGAGGGAGCGAGGGATGCAGTAAGGAAGGAATAGTGCTTCGGAAGGGAGACACTCGCCTCCCAAAAGAAAATCCTGTATTTTCCATAGAAACGTTACTCGGTTTAGAAGGAGAAGACATAAAACACATTGTATTTCATAGCGGTGCAATTTCAGTTTTAATTCGACAAAGCGAGGGAGCGAGGGATGCAGTAACGAAGGAATAGTGCATCGCATAGGAGATACTCGCCTCCTAAAAGAAAATCATGTCGTTTCCATAGAAACATTACTAGATTTAGAAGGAGAAATCATAGCACGCATAGTATTTCATAGCGGCGCAATATCCGTGTTAATTCGTCAATGTGATGGAGCGAGGGATGCAGTAAAGAAGGAATAGTGCATCGGAAGGGAGACACTCGCCTCCCAAAAGAAAATCCTGTATTTTCCATAGAAACGTTACTCGGTTTAGAAGGAGAAGACATAAAACACATAGTATTTCATAGCGATGCAATTTCAGTTTTAATTCGACAAAGCACGGGAGCGAGGGATGCAGTAAACAAGGAATAGTGCATCGTAAACGAGATACTCGCCTCCCAAAAGAAAATCCTGTGGTTTCCAGAGAAACGTTACTCGAATTAGAAGGAGAAGTCATTGATCGAATAGTATTTCATAGCGACGCAATTTCTGTGTTAATTCGTCAATGTGAGGGAACGAGCTGTGAAGTAAAGAAGGAATAGTGCATCGGAAAGGAGATACTCGCCTCCCAAAAGAAAATCTTGTCGTTTCCATAGAAACGTTACTCGATTTAGAAGGAGAAGTCATAGAACGCATAGTATTTCATAGCGGCGCAATTTCCGTGTTAATTCGTCAATGTGAGGGAGCGAGGGATGCAGTAATGAAGGAATAGTGCATCGGAAGGGAGACAGTTGCATCCCAAAAGAAAATCCTGTATTTTCAATAGAAACGTTACTCGGTTTGGAAGGAGAAGACATAAAACCCATAGTATTTCATAGCGATGCAATTTCAGTTTTAATTCGACAAAGCAGGGGGGCGAGGGATGCAGTAAAGAAGGAATAGTGCATCGCATAGGAGATACTCGCCTCCCAAAAGAAAATCCTGTCGTTTCCATAGAAACGTTACTCGATTTAGAAGGAAAAGTCATAGAACGCATAGTATTTCATAGCGGCGCTATTTCCGTGTTAATTCGTCAATGTGAGGGAGCGAGGGATGCAGTAATGAAGGAATAGTGCATCGGAAGGGAGACAGTTGCCTCCCAAAAGAAAATCCTGTATTTTCCATAGAAACGTTATTCCGTTTAGAAGGAGAAGACATAAAACCCATAGTATTTCATAGCGATGCAATTTCAGTTTTAATTCGACAAAGCGAGGGAGCGAGGGATGCAGTAAACAAGGAATAGTGCATCGTAAACGAGATACTCGCCTCCCAAAAGAAAATCCTGTGGTTTCCAGAGAAACGTTACTCGAATTAGAAGGAGAAGTCATTGATCGAATAGTATTTCATAGCGACGCAATTTCTGTGTTAATTCGTCAATGTAAGGGAACGAGCTGTGAAGTAAAGAAGGAATAGTGCATCGGAAAGGAGATACTCGCCTCCCAAAAGAAAATCCTGTCTAATCCATAGAAACGTTACTCGATTTAGAAGGAGAAGTCATAGAACGCATAGTATTTCATAGCGGCGCAATTTCCGTGTTAATTCGTCAGTGTGAGGGAGGGAGGGATGCAGTAAGGAAGGAATAGTGCATCGGAAGGGAGACACTCGCCTCCCAAAAGAAAATCCTGTATTTTCCATAGAAACGTTACTCGGTTTAGAAGGAGAAGACATAAAACACATAGTATTTCATAGCGATGCAATTTCAGTTTTAATTCGACAAAGCACGGGAGCGAGGGATGCAGTAAACAAGGAATAGTGCTTCGTAAACGAGATACTCGCCTCCCAAAAGAAAATCCTGTGGTTTCCAGAGAAACGTTACTCGAATTAGAAGGAGAAGTCATTGATCGAATAGTATTTCATAGCGACGCAATTTCTGTGTTAATTCGTCAATGTGAGGGAACGAGCTGTGAAGTAAAGAAGGAATAGTGCATCGGAAAGGAGATACTCGCCTCCCAAAAGAAAATCCTGTCTTTTCCATAGAAACGTTAGTCGATTTAGAAGGAGAAGTCATAGAACGCATAGTATTTCATAGCGGCGCAATTTCCGTGTTAATTCGTCAATGTGAGGGAGCGAGGGATGCAGTAATGAAGGAATAGTGCATCGGAAGGGAGACAGTCGCATCCCAAAAGAAAATCCTGTATTTTCCATAGAAACGTTACTCGGTTTAGAAGGAGAAGACATAAAACCCATAGTATTTCATAGCGATGCAATTTCAGTTTTAATTCGACAAAGCAGGGGGGCGAGGGATGTAGTAAAGAAGGAATAGTGCATCGCATAGGAGATACTCGCCTCCCAAAAGAAAATCCTGTCGTTTCCATAGAAACGTTACTCGATTTAGACGGAAAAGTCATAGAACGCATAGTATTTCATAGCGGCGCAATTTCCGTGTTAATTCGTCAATGTGAGGGAGCGAGGGATGCAGTAATGAAGGAATAGTGCATCGGAAGGGAGACAGTCGCATCCCAAAAGAAAATCCTGTATTTTCCATAGAAACGTTACTCGGTTTAGAAGGAGAAGACATAAAACCCATAGTATTTCATAGCGATGCAATTTCAGTTTTAATTCGACAAAGCGAGGGAGCGAGGGATGCAGTAAACAAGGAATAGTGCATCGTAAACGAGATACTCGCCTCCCAAAAGAAAATCCTGTGGTTTCCAGAGAAACGTTACTCGAATTAGAAGGAGAAGTCATTGATCGAATAGTATTTCATAGCGACGCAATTTCTGTGTTAATTCGTCAATGTGAGGGAACGAGCTGTGAAGTAAAGAAGGAATAGTGCATCGGAATGGAGATACTCGCCTCCCGAAAGAAAATCCTGTCGTTTCCATAGAAACGTTACTCGATTTAGAAGGAGAAGTCATAGAACGCATAGTATTTCATAACGATGCAATTTCAGTTTTAATTCGACAAAGCTAGGCAGCGAGGGATGCAGTAAAGAAGGAATAGTGCATCGCATAGGGGATACTCGCCTCCCAAAAGAAAATCCTGTCGTTTCCATAGAAACGTTACTCGATTTAGAAGGAGAAGTCATAGAACGCATAGTATTTCATAGCGGCGCAATTTCCGTGTTAATTCGTCAATGTGAGGGAGCGAGGGATGCAGTACAGAAGGAATAGTGCTTCGGAAGGGAGACACTCGCCTCCAAAAGGAAAAGCTGTATTTTCCATAGAAACGTTACTCGGTTTAGAAGGAGAAGACATAAAACCCATAGTATTTCATTGCGATGCAACTTCAGTTTTAATTCGACAAAGCGAGGGAGCGAGGGATGCAGTAAAGAAGGAATAGTGCATCGCATCGGAGATACTCGCCTCCCAAAAGAGAATCCTGTCGCTTCCATAGAAACGTTACTCGATCTAGAAGGAGAAGTCATTGATCGAATAGTATTTCATAGCGACGCAATTTCCGTGTTAATTCGTCAATGTGAGGGAACGAGCTGTGATGTAAAGAAGGAATAGTGCATCGTAAACGAGATACTTGCCTCCCAAAAGAAAATCCTGTGGTTTCCAGAGAAACGTTACTCGAATTAGAAGGAGAAGTCATTGATCGAATAGTATTTCATAGCGACGCAATTTCTGTGTTAATTCGTCAATGTGAGGGAACGAGCTGTGAAGTAAAGAAGGGATAGTGCAATGGAAAGGAGATACTCGCCTCCCAAAAGAAAATCCTGTCGTTTCCATAGAAACGTTACTCGATTAAGAAGGAGAAGTCATAGAACGCATAGAATTTCATAGCGGCGCAATTTCCGTGTTAATTCGTCAATGTGAGGGAGCGAGGGATGCAGTAAAGAAGGAATAGTGAATCGGAAGGGAGACACTCGCCTCCCAAAGGAAAATCCTTTATAATCCATAGAAACGTTACTCGGTTTAGAAGGAGAAGACATAAGACCCATAGTATTTCATAGCGATGCAATTTCAGTTTTAATTCGACAAAGCGAGGGAGCGAGGGATGCAGTAAAGCAGGAATAGTGCATCGCATAGGAGATACTCGCCTCCCAAAAGAGAATCCTGTCGCTTCCATAGAAACGTTACTCGATTTAGGAGGAGACGTCATTGATCGAATAGTATTTCATAGAGACGCAATTTCTGTGTTAATTCGTCAATGTGAGGGAACGAGCTCTGAAGTAAAGAAGGAATAGTGCGTCGGAAAGGAGATACTCGCCTCCCAAAAGAAAATCCTCTCGTTTCCATAGAAACGTTACTCGGTTTAGAAGGAGAAGACATAAAACCCATAGTATTTCATAACGATGCAATTTCAGTTTTAATTCGACAAAGCGAGGGAGCGAGGGATGCAGTAACGAAGGAATAGTGCATCGCATTGGGGATTCTCGCCTCCCAAAAGAAAATCCTGTCGTTTCCATAGAAACGTTACTCGATTTAGAAGGAGAAGTCATAGAACGCATAGTATTTCATAGCGGCGCAATTTCCGTGTTAATTCGTCAATGTGAGGGAGCGAGGGATGCAGTAAAGAAGGAATAGTGCTTCGGAAGGGAGACACTCACCTCCCAAAAGAAAATCCTGTATTTTCCATAGAAACGTTACTCGGTTTAGAAGGAGAAGACATAAAACCCATAGTATTTCATAGCGATGCAATTTCAGTTTTAATTCGACAAAGCGAGGGAGCGAGAGATGCAGTAACGAAGGAATAGTGCATCGCATAGGAGATACTCGCCTCCCAAAAGAAAATCCTGTCGTTTCCATAGAAACATTACTCGATTTAGAAGGAGAAGTCATAGAACGCATAGTATTTCATAGCGGCGCAATATCCGTGTTAATTCGTCAAAGTGATGGAGCGAGGGATGTAGTAAAGAAGGAATAGTGCATCGGAAGGGTGACACTCCCCTCCCAAAAGAAAATCCTGTATTTTCCATAGAAACGTTACTCGGTTTAGAAGGAGAAGACATAAAACCCATAGGATTTCATAGCGATGCAATTTCAGTTTTAATTCGACAAATCGAGGGAGCGAGGGATGCAGTAAAGAAGGAATAGTGCATCGCATAGGAGATACTCGCCTCCCAAAAGAGAATCCTGTCGCTTCCATAGAAACGTTACTCGATTTAGAAGGAGAAGTCATTGATCGAATAGTATTTCATAGCGACGCAATTTCCGTGTTAATTCGTCAATGTGAGGGAACGAGCTGTGAAGTAAAGGAGGAATAGTGCATCGGAAAGGAGATACTCGCCTCCCAAAAGAAAATCCTGTCGTTTCAATAGAAACGTTACTCGATTTAGAAGGAGAAGTCATAGAACGCATAGAATTTCATAGCGGCGCAATTTCCGTGTTAATTCGTCAATGTGAGGGAGCGAGAGATGCAGTAAAGAAGGAATAGTGAATCGGAAGGGAGACACTCGCCTCCCAAAAGAAATTCCTGTATTTTCCATAGAAACGTTACTCGGTTTAGAAGGTGAAGACATAAAACCCATAGTATTTCATAGCGATGCAATTTCAGTTTTAATTCGACAAAGCGAGGGAGCGAGGGATGCAGTAAAGAAGGAATAGTGCATCGCATCGGAGATACTCACCTCCCAAAAGAAAATAATGTCGTTTCCATAGAAACGTTACTCGATTTAGAAGGAAGAGTCATAGAACGCATAGTATTTCATAGCGGCGCAATTTCCGTGTTAATTCGTCAATGTGAGGGAGCGAGGGATGCAGTAAAGAAGGAATAGTGCATCAGAAGGGGGGACACTTGCCTCCCAAAAGAAAATCCTGTATTATTCATAGAAACGTTACTCGGTTTAGAAGGAGAAGACATAAAACCCATAGCATTCATAGCGATGCAATTTCAGTTTTAATTCGACAAAGCGAGGGAGCGAGGGATGCAGTAAAGAAGGATTAGTGCATCGTAAACGAGATACTTGCCTCCCAAAAGAAAATCCTGTGGTTTCCAGAGAAACGTTACTCGAATTAGAAGGAGAAGTCATTGATCGAATAGTATTTCATAGCGACGCAATTTCTGTGTTAATTCGTCAATGTGAGGGAACGAGCTGTGAAGTAAAGAAGGGATAGTGCAATGGAAAGGAGATACTCGCCTCCCAAAAGAAAATCCTGTCGTTTCCATAGAAACGTTACTCCATTTAGAAGGAGGAATCATAGAACGCATAGTATTTCATAGCGGCGCAATTTCCGTGTTAATTCGTCAATGTGAGGGAGCGAGGGACGCAGTAAAGAAGGAATAGTGCATCGGAAGGGAGACACTCGCCTCCCAAAAGAAAATCCTTTATTATCCATAGAAACGTTACTCGGTTTAGAAGGAGAAGACATAAAGCCCATAGTATTTCATAGCGATGCAATTTCAGTTTTAATTCGACAAAGCGAGGGAGCGAGGGATGCAGTAAAGAAGGAATAGTGTATCGCATAGGAGATATTCGCCTCCCAAAAGCAAATCCTGTCGTCTCCATAGAAACGTTACTCCATTTAGAAGGAGAAGTCATAGAACGCATAGTATTTCATAACGGCGCAATTTCCGTGTTAATTCGTCGATGTGAGGGAGCGAGGGATGCAGTAAAGAAGGAATAGTGCATCGGAAGGGAGACACTCGCCTCCCAAAAGAAAATACTGTATTTTCCATAGAAACGTTAATCGGGTTAGAAGGAGAAGACAGAAAACCCATAGTAATTCATAGCGATGCAATTTCAGTTTTAATTCGACAAAGCGTGGGAGCGAGGGATGCAGTAAAGAAGGAATAGTGCATCGCATAGGAGATACTCGCCTCTCAAAAGAAAATCCTGTCGTTTCCATAGAAACGTTACTCGGTTTAGAAGGAGAAGTCATTGATCGAATAGTATTTCATAGCGACGCAATTTCCGTGTTAATTCGTCAATGTGAGGGACCGAGCTGTTAAGTAAAGAAGGAATAGTGCATCGGAAAGGAGATACTCGCACCCCAAAAGAAAATCCTGTCGTTTCCATAGAGACGTTACTCGATTTAGAAGGGGAAGTCATAGAACGCATTGTATTTCATAGCGGCGCAATTTCCGTGTTAATTCGTCAATGTGAGGGAGCGAGGGATGCAGTTAAGAAGGAATAGTGAATGGAAGGGAGACACTCGCCTCCCAAAAGAAAATCCTGTATTTTCCATAGAAACGTTACACGGTTTAGAAGGAGAGGACATAAAACCCATAGTATTTCATAGCGATGCAATTTCAGTTTTAGTTCGACAAAGCGAGGGATCGAGGGATGCAGTAAAGAAGGAATAGTGCGTCGCAGAGGAGATACTCGCCTCCCAAAAGCAAATCCTGTCGTCTCCATAGAAACGTTACTCCATTTAGAAGGAGAACCCATAGAACGCATAGTATTTCATAGCGGCGCAATTTCCGTGTTAATTCGTCAATGTGAGGGAGCGAGGGATGCAGTAAAGAAGGAATAGTGCATCGCATAGGAGATACTCGCCTCCCAAAAGAAAATCCTGTCGTTTCCATAGAAACGTTACTCGATTTAGAAGGAGAAGTCATTGATCGAATAGTTTTTCATAGCGACGCAATTTCCGTGTTAATTCGTCAATGTGAGGGAACGAGCTGTGAAGTAAAGAAGGAATAGTGCATCGGAAAGGAGATATCGCCTCCCAAAAGAAAATCCTGTCGTTTCCATAGAAACGTTACTCGATTTAGAAGGAGAAGCCAGAGAACGCATAGTATTTCATAGCGGCGCAATTTCCGTGTTAATTCGTCAATGTGAGGGAGCGAGGGATGCAGTAAAGAAGGAATAGTGCATCGGAAGGGAGACACTCGCCTCCCAAAAGAAAATCCTGTATTCTCCATAGAATCGTTACTCGGTTTAGAAGGAGAAGACATAAAACCCATAGTATTTCATAGCGATGCAATTTCAGTTTTAATTCGACAAAGCGAGGAAGCGAGGGATGCAGTAAAGAAGGAATAGTGCATCGCATAGGAGATACTCGCCTCCCAAAAGAGAATCCTGTCGTTTCCATAGAAACGTTACTCGATTTATAAGGAGAAGTCATTGATCGAATAGTATTTCATAGCGACGCAATTTCCGTGTTAATTCGTCAATGTGAGGGAACGAGCTCTGAAGTAAAGAAGGAATAGTGCATCGGAAAGGAGATACTCGCCTCCCAAAAGAAAATCCTGTCGTTTCAATAGAAAGGTTACTCGATTTAGAAGGAGAAGTCATAGAACGCGTAGAATTTCATAGCGGCGCAATTTCCGTGTTAATTCGTCAATGTGAGTGAGCGAGGGATGCAGTAAAGAAGGAATAGTGCATCGGAAGGGGGACACTCGCCTCTCTGGTATGATTTTTTTTTTTCCTAGTAATTTAATTGAAATCTTTGTTGCTTTGGTTAAAATAAAATTGGTTCTTTTTGTCGTGACAGAATAAATTACTATTAATCACACCAGATTTGTCGGAGAACAGCAGCATGTGTTATTGACCCAGCTTTAAGAAATTCTATTACCTTTTAGCGGAAAATTTGTGCGGTACTCTCCGACGTTAGAAAAGTCGTGGTGTTCCGTTCGGAGCAGGAGGCGGCTGTCTTTTCTCCTTCGCGTAATCGAAAATTACTAAAAAAAATGAACAGAAGTTTTTTTTCGGAGGAAGATCGCGCGGAGAAAACAGACGGAAGTTACATGAAAGAAACCTAAGGGACCAACTAATTGGATTTGCACGAACATATAAACGGAACTGAAAGAACTTGGAATAAATACTATAACGATGTCGTCACGACAGCCTCCTGTTCCGACAGAACACACGCTGGATCATAAGCTGCATAAATCTTTTAAACAGAAAAGATTATCACAAGTATAATTAATGAAAATCAGGTTGAGAGATTTTCTTTGAAATTAAATAAACTTCAAGGCTTCAAGTATTATATTATGAAACGGAAACTTACATTAACATGGCCACCCATTGTGGCGATGGAGCGAATTTTCACGATACACATTCTCGCTTGTTTGTGGCTACATATATTTTTAATCACTTAAACTCTTAAATTTACAATACAATGATTATATCAGTATGGAGCACAATACTTTTGCGTCCGACCCGCAACACATTCACAGAACAGCTAGACAGTGGCGCGGCTCCCTGAAGAAGTAAAAATTGGCAATTGTTATTTTGAAACATAGGTGCATCGGTTTTTTTTTTTTTTTTTTACTGATCGATAGCAGCGTATAACAGTTTATAGCTATCGTGATATTCTGCGCTTTTCAGGAGCGCGGCAAAGATATCTGGTTACAATATTCATTGGTATATGTTAGAAGTTCGCACATACTGACGCAAATACAGAAAAAAAAACTTTTACATATTAAAAATCGCAGTGATAAAGGCTGTAATGTCACAATGCCTCCCATGTGAGGCATGATGATTCCGGAAGGATCATCAGGACTCACATGTAGTTTCAAGACATTACTGCGTTTTATCATCTGTTTACTTTCGTTCTAACATAAGATTGGAATGAGTTTGTCATCTAGTTATTTTATGCTTCCAGTACAGTTATGAAAACAAATGTCTTTCAGTGTCTTTTGTGCACTTTGGCACTTCTCTCAGTTCATTGTAAGGTGTCCTTGCACTGTCATCTTAATTGCTGTTACTGTGAAACAAAATATGACAAAAAACAATCTTAAGTCTAACATATACAAAGATAAATGAATAATACTGTATATAGAAAACAAAACATGTCAGTAGACAAACATACACAGATACATTGAAATAATTACTTAAACAGTCCTCTAAAATTGTATGTGACCTGTTTGGTCTCGTAATGTTTTTTTTTTATCCGTTTCATTAGATTCTTTTAGAATGTCGTTGTTAATCAGGACGTTTCACTTGACACTACACTGTACACTTTTATTTGTCACACGCTCACTTAACCGGAGTCTGCAACGTCTATTCTCGTTCGGTGAGCGGCGTCGTCCGAGAGGTCACGACCCTGGGTAGCGTCTTTTTTGTGTTCGCTCGTGCTGCCTCTCTAGTGTCTCGCATCAAGCGTCATGTCGTTTACATGCAAATAAACAGAAAGAAACCTGTGTTAGGTTCGTGCTATAATGTAGACTTACAGGTAAAGGTTTTATAGGATTCTGGACAGGATTGATAACCTTCCCCTCCAGTTAACGTTTCAGTGCTCAGTAATGCCTTGTCTTTATTTAACTATCTATCGCAAATTATCCGACGTGACTGATTAAATGGAAATTAATTTGAAGCTAAAACTTCTCTTTTTACAGAATAAATAAAGTTCATAATTAAGTTTCACTGTGATAGCTTTAGCAATGTCTCTTGCGTAGTTGTGAGACGGAAAACATTCTAAGGTCAATGACACGCCTCCACAGCGCGCGCGGCGGTTGTGTTTCAAATGTTAATTGTTGAGTTCAACTGCAAGCAGCTCCGAGCTGTTGCCGGTTACTAGTCCAGTGCAACACGCGCTCGTGTATGCTCGTATGAAGTTTAACGTGTGTCACTCGCGCTCTGCTAAAATGAGAACACGCGGAAAACACACGTCTAGTGTCCTTCCTTCATCGTCGATCGGCGTATCGAAAACTTGGGTAGAAAATACCACCGTCTGTTTCGAGGATTTCACACGACAGTCCCTGCGACCTGCCATGCTGCTTACACACAGGTCAGTGAAGCCAACGTTTTACATATAGTTTGCAAAATGTTTTGCTGTGATCGCTGTCACTACCTGCACTTGCGTGTACACATGTCACTGCACACGTATTTTGTACACTTTATCACTCGCATTTTGTTTAGAACGTCTTAGAGTGTCTGCAGATTCTCATCTCCCATCTCACATTGTGATTTCACAGTTCAAGTTACTCACGGGTAAATACATTACAAGATTAAACAATGTCCATAAATTACATACATACATACATACATTTCTTAAGTTTGCTTACAGTCACAAAATTCTGTTAACCTTTTCAGTCACGCCACGCCGGATTAGCGTATTGAATACCACTACTTGTGCATCAAGGCACGATTATTTCGGTTATTCTCTCTCCCTTTTACAAAGGTAAAAAAAATTTTTTTAAACAAAATTTTTAAGCAGCTTGTTATTTCGTTTCTCTTCAAAATTTAGTGTCACTGTTTATGTAGAGCACAGATTGAACAAATTCTGTCTCTACTGGTCGAGCATACTCATGCATTTCTCTCCGGAAGATTCATGCTTCATAAAGTTACTGGCAGCAAGTACTAATCGCGGAATGTATTATAATCTCTCAACATTGCTACTCGCGATACGCGATTAGAACAAAACTTTCGCTAACGGATCTCTCCCACAAATTTCGTTTCCACTTCAACCGTCTAAAGAGCACTCAGATGAGCCTGTCAAATTCTAATCCTCATTTTTTTTAATGGGATAGGATGGGGAAGTGGAAAAGGAGAGGATCAAATACGAACATAAATACACTATATACATATACAAATTCTAGCACAACTACACTAGGATATTTTTGTGACCTTAGATGCATGACATGCGTCACGTGTGCCTTCAAGTGGCTATTCTTTAATCTAATATCAGATCTTAGTTTTATTATTATAATGTGAGTCATATCTGGTGACAGCTTTCTAGTTTCTCACGCTTCCTTCTGGGCGATTGTCGGGCTTGGCTGTGAAATAGCTAATTACTTTAGTGCATCTTACATGTTTAAAGAAGAAACGTTTACCATCAGGAATACTTCAGACTTGTCAGTACGACGTATATGTTTCGATGTAGTGGCACTCTCGACTACATGACCTAATAGCTGTTGTAAAACACAATAAAGGAAATGCTTTGTTGCTTAGCTATTAAATCTTTATGAGGCTTACTGTTCGTAGATGATACTTTGAATCTGAGATTGAATCTCCTGAAAACTATCAAATACTACGTGATACTCTCTCTGTTATTTACTGCTTTTGACAGTTCAAACACTTGGTTACACAAATCTGTTTAATTCTAAAGATCGCGCTAACAAAAGGTATAGTTCATGGCGGTTTTACAATAACGCACAGTTTACACGCAATAGGCTGTACTCTGTACACTTAAAGACTAACATTCCATCTTGAGGGCTGAAAAAGAAATTGCTTAACCTAATATTTCACATACATATATATTCATTGGAGTTGGAAGGTGGCAATCTGCTACTTCCTTCCGTATCTCCTTTCACCAATAACGGTATTCCTCAATGCCAACAGCCAACTTGGACTGCTCACACCTATGACTAACTTAAAACTAACTGAGAATCTGTCCTCTCAAATGGAATGTGCTTTCTTTTTCGTACGCCATAATAAATCAAATCTTCAATTACCTCCATAGTTTTTTTTTTTTTTCGCCAAAGTGTGAGTACTCGTATTGGTGTGTTTGAATACCGAGGTGTTTCACAGGTTAAACCTTAGGCTAATGTTCCTTTGCTCGTTACTTTGCCTCGTTATACTTCTTGAGATCCTGGTGGTGATACAATCCTTTAATTCTGCCAGATGCTGGATCCGCTATTAGATAACATCCTGTATGTGGTTTTCTAATTACTACAAATGGTCCGTCGTACAATAGCCTCCATTTCCGATTTCTTTTCAACAACTTCGATGGCTTAAAATGTGTCCGTAAAAGCACCTTTTCATTAATATCATATGTAAGAGCCTTAGATACTTTCTTGTCATAAGACTTCTTGCGTAGATTCGCCTGTACAGCTAAGGATACCAATGCTTGCCTAAGTTTTGCATCTAAATCTAATTCTGGTTCTACAATTTTAGGTATGGGATCTAACCATTCATTTCTTTCCCGATGACTCGTCATTAATTCCGCAGGTGTAAATCCAGTTGAGAAGTGTGGAAGATTGTTGACAATTATGCTCGAATGAAGATACAAAGTCAATCCAACGGGTTTGTCGATTAGGTACGTAGGTTCGAATGAATCTATTGAACTCTTTGAAGATACGTTCGGTGGGATTAGATTGCGGTCTGAAACGAGATATAAGTATTTGTTTGATGCCATGTCTGGCAAGAAAATTGCGCCATTGTCTGCCAGTGAAATTCGATGCATTATCTGATAGAATGGCCTCCGGCTTGCCAAATCGAGGAAAATAGTCTTGTTCGATTCGACGGATGATCGGAAGTGCACTGGATGATTTCACTGCATAAAGTCTCACATGTTTTGTGAAAATATCCATCAATGCGACTAGGTATTTCACCCCTCCCCTCCCTTGCGGCAGGGGGCCGGCGAGATCAAGGGCCAGAACTTGATTTGGTCTCTCAGTAATAATTGGATTCAGAGGAATTAGGTTCGAATGGTTGAAGGGTTTTGCCTTCTGGCAGATAAGACATGTACTTAACAACTTGTGGATTCGATGGTGCAAGTTTGGTACATAGCAATAGGCAGAAATCTTTCGTTTGCATTTTTCAGGTCCATAATGACCCCAGGAAAGATGTGTGTACCAGATAAGGTGTTCAACGTATGCGTGTGGTATACACACACACCATCTACCAGAGAGGAGAGAAGTTCGATGGAATAAAACATCGTTGTGTAGTTTATAAAATTTGGACAAGTGGTGATCGGATTTTGTTAGAAGAAGTTGTTTGATCTTACGCCATTTGGGATCTGTTTCTTGGAGTATGCGCATCTGCTTGCAGAGCTGAAGGAAATACTTTCTATGTAGTGGGTCTTTCATTAGAAGAATTCGGTAGTTAGACATCTGCTCGATAAGTTCACTGGACTCGGGAAGTCCTTGCGGCATGCGTGACAAAGCATCCGCGATAATGTTGTTTTTACCCTTGATATATACTATTTCGAAATCATACTCTTGCAAGAAGAGACTCCATCGTGTAAGACGAGGATGAAGAAGTTTACACGAGAGCAAGAAACTAAGAGCTTGGTGATCAGAAAAGACCTTAATTTTCCGACCATGGGTGTAGTAATTGAACCTTTTAAAAGACCATACAACGGCCAGAGCCTCCAACTCTGTCACCGAGTATGACCTCTCACATTTTGTGAGAACCCTACTTGCAAAGCTGATAACTCTTATCTCTTCTTTTCCATCAATTACTTCTATTTGAAACAAACAAGAACCAAGCCCCTGAAATGAAGCATCTGCCGAAATACAGAATTCTTTATCCATGTCTGGATGGAACAAAATATTGCTGTTAAGAAGTGCTTGTTTAATGCGATCAAAATCTGCCTGACACTCTGGCGTCCAATGCCAGTGAGTATTTTTCTTTAGAAGATCATGCAATGCTTGACTGTTCATCGACTGGTCCGAAATAAACTTTCTGAAAAAGGAAGTCATTCCGAGGAAGCCTTTCAACTGGCGTTTAGAAGAGGGCACAGGAAAGTTTTTAATAGCTGCTAGTTTGTCTGGATCTGGGGTAATTCCCTGTGATGATACAAGATGTCCTAAAAATTTAATCTCGCTTTTACCAAATTTAGACTTATGTAGATTAGCTGTGACTCCATAGTCAACAAACCTCTGGAAAACTTTGCTTATGTCTAAATGTTCTTCCCAAGATTTCGTAGCAATCAGTAAGTCATCAACATACACTGTTACTCGATCCAACAGTTCAGGTCCTAATACATGATCAAGTGCAGCTATGAATACGCCTGAACTCACATTCAAACCAAATGGAACTACTTTGAATTGGTATGATCTACCTGCAAATATAAACGCTGTATATTTTCGAGACTGTGATGTCATCTTGACCTGCCAGTAGCTCGATCTCAAATCTACCGATGTGAGGAATTTTACTCCATGAAACCTTTGTAATTGTTCATCCATAGCCTCAGGTCGAGTTCTTATTGGAATAATTATTTTATTTATGTTTCTTGCATCCAAAACTATACGTACACTACCATCCTGCTTCAAAACTGGCAATAACGGACTACTGTAAGGTGAGTCCGACGGTTCAATGATCTCCCACTTAAGCATTTTACGTATTTCAATTTTCACAGCCTCGCGCCTTGCATACGGGACAGAGTACGTTGTCTTGCAAAAAGTAGAATGGGGAGCGACCTTCATGTCATATTCGTAGTCACGTATTACTCCAGGTTTCGAAGAAAAGACATGAAGATACCTCATAAGTAAGTGCAGTAAATCTTGCCTTTGTATGTAATCAAGTTCACTTGATTCGCTTACATTATTCAAAATCTCTTCGCTAGTCGGAAGTCCGTCATCAGTATCAAAATCCGTTCAACTGTTACCCTGTCTTGTCATGTGTGCTTGGTTCAAAAACATTCGCTGTACCAGTCTGCGTACGTTAACTTTGTGCTCAGTGTTGACTCTTTTTACCTTGTCGCGCAACAACTGCAGCGTTACCTCCTGTTCACCTACTCGGATTGTACAGATACCCTTTTCTATATCAATCACTGCCTTATTCTTCCTCAGGAACTCCATTCCTAATAAGCAGGACACTGACAAATTCTTAACTACTAGAAATACACACATGAAAGAAGTAGAATTAATCCTTATCGGTACCTGAGCTTGCAAATTGACTCGCTGTGATAAAGATCCTACCGCTCCTGTTACTGAACAACCTTGTACTGGTAACGTTAAAATTTTCATCCCTGCAGAAACTTTCTTAAACATACATAGTGATAAAGCATTTACGTTTGCACCAGTATCAATAATAGCATCTATTGGTGTATTGGCTATGTAAATTTTAGTCATTGCTTGTACTTCGTCTTCCCATACGTCATTCAAGTCTGTCTCAATATTTTCCTGCAACAAATCGTCTCTCAAGTCAGTGTCGCGATCATAACGTATTACGTTAAGTCGTTCAAGGTCGAGTTTGCCCCCATAATGTCCCGCAGCATCCCCAAGGAGGCGAAAAGGTGCTGCCTTTAGTTTTCCGCTATCTTGTGATGCGACTGATTTGATTCTTCTGTCACATCACTTGACCATTCTCGCTGGTTTTTTACCCATTGTGTTTGTTGATTTGTATCAAACCCTTGTTGGTAATGCACTTGATTACCAGGCTGAAAAATCGGTACATTACTTGCCTGCGTAAAATATAACGGTGGATTGTATTGTTTTCTTGGTTTATTGTTATTGTATCTAAAGTCCTGTTGTGGTGGCGTGTACTGTTGTTGTTGCACGAATGGTTGTTGCTGAGGCGTGTATTGCTGTTGTTGCTGGTGTTGTGGCTGCCCATAGGGTTGTGGTGGAGGTAGCTGACCTCCGCAATTTTGATTGTTGCAACGTTTACCCTTGTATTTGTTCCCATTCTCGTAGAAGTTACTACCGTTATTGTTTGATTGGTATGGGGCATTCCCGTAATACTGTTGTTGCGTGTTGTATATTGGATTGTACCGTTGGTTGCCGTAATGCTTGTTTTTGTGTTTACCATTACGGTAACCATTGTTTCGGCCTCTATTGCGGTTATTGTACTGTTTGTTTCCGTATTGTGTTTCGTGTGAACCATTTCCATTACTACCGTTTCCATTCGAATACGTGCCTGCGTTGTGGTTCTTACGGTTAGCATTCGCACGCACGTCTTCGTGTATAAGATCGAGCGAATCAAGGACGGATAAAAATGCGTCCTGATCTTCCTCTGACACGTTCACTAATTTTTCGCGTATGGAAATGGGTAGTTTTGACTTAAGAATCATAATAACATCTTTTGTTGTTATGGGAGTGTCCCAATATTGTATCTTTCTCAAGTACTTTTCAAAGTACCGGCGAAGTCCGCCACTGTTCGAATGGAAAGGTTCGGCGTTATAGACCTCTTTGCGTAGGCGTTGCTGAACACCTGCGCTCCAAAATTTGCTTAAAAAGTTCTTCTCAAACTCGCTAAATGTTTTGCACTTATCAACCATCTCGGTTCCCCATATAGCACTTTCTCCTTGTATGTATCCGGTAATGAATTGTATTCTCTGTTTGTCATTCCAGGCAGCTGGAAAGACTCCTGAAAAGTTCTTTAGGAAAACGACTGGATGAATATTTCGCTTTTCCGGTTGGAATGGTTGAAAAACTCTGTGTTTCAATACACTCTCCTCTTTCATGAGGGTTGTGAGTGTCAATTGTTCAGTGTTGTTGTTGTGTGAATCGTTAAATTCATTTTTCAGTCGCGGAATGTACTGTGGTGTGTTGTGTTGTTGTGTTGTCTGGTATTGATGTTCATCTGGCTCAGAAGGTAGTGAGTGTTTCCTGTCGCTCTGGTTATCATACTGTAGTGTTTGAATTTGCTGTTTCAGGTCGGATATCTCATCTGTTACTTGCTAGTTCAGTACAAACAGTGTCTCCTGAACTGCCGGGTGCAGATAATATGTCTAAGGTTGCGGATTTAACAACATCTTTCAAGTCACGTGTAACCTTCTCCTCAACTAGCTTCTCTTGTACATCAATCCATTCTTTGTAATGTTCGGTAAGTGCTTTAGTGTGCGACGCAACACTACTGTTAACTCTTTCGTCAATAGTTCGGTCCGAAATGTCATTCGCCATTGCACTTACTTTTGATTCTACAGTGGCTACCGCTGTCGCTAACTCGTCTACCTGTCGTGCAACTGTTTTATACGCAAGTTTTACCGAATCGGTTTCTTTGCGACACGCTTCGATTTGAGTTGTGAGATTCTGACCAATGTTATCAATTTTGTTATTCAGAGTGCTTATCTGGGTTGTCAAAGTGGTTACTTGCTCCGTGACGTCACCCTTAACCGAATCTATCTGTGCCGTGACGTCACCCTTAACCGAATCTATCTGTGCCGTGAGAGAGCCTACTTGCGTAGTGAGGGTACCTACTTTCGCATCAATGATGGTATTTACGTCATTCCTAACTGAGTCAATCTGTGTTGTCATATCCGTTTTCAGCTCTGATAAAAACTTGTCTCTGTCTTTCTCACGTTGTTCGCGATCACGTTCGCGCTGTTCCCTCTCCTGTCTGTCTAGTATCAATTCCTGTAACATTTTGACAATGTCAACTGATACCGTTATCGGGGAGGTGGGTGTTTCCTGCTGAGTGTCGTCCACGTTAGCTACCTCTTGTCTGTCGTCTGTCCTGGCCGTCGTTCCGCGTGAGCGGAGTCGGTAATGTTTGTTAACAGTGCCGTCGCTTTCGTCTGTAGAGTTCGCGCTCGATTGTCCGTCCGCCATAATGAAATTCAACTATTGCCAACTTAAAATGGGTACTGCCAACTGAAATTCTGATTGTCAATTATTCTTGCCGCGCAAGTTAAAGTCGCGGCGCGTTCGTCAAATGTCTAATGTTACGTGGGTAATAACTGACACACGTCCGTAGCAAAAAGACAAGATGGAGTCAACGCCGTTGAAACAATTGATTGCCAACGCTGTTACACAGAAAAGACTGAAATGGCATCCATATTGAACTTACACGAGAATACTAACTACAGTATAAAACAAATAGGCCAAGCAAAAGGTTACAGAAAATGTTCAAATATTTACATAGAAAAAAAATGGTTTTTTACGTTAAGCTACAGAAAGGATAGAGTGAGGTCGAATTTGAAGGTCAATGAGCTACTCTTTAGACAGAACTATGGCGAACGAAAATTTGGTAATCATTCGGCGTTCTCTTCAAAACTGCAAATCTGCGTCTTATTAAATCCCAAGATATTTGTGTACATACCGCGTCCTTCAAGATTGCGTACATTTATTGCTCATCCGTAATTTTACGCAGCATTGGGTTCCAAAGAGCGATACATGAAATAAGACAATCATATATTAGTACCGTGACACTTTCAATATTTTAGTCAAGTCCCTGTTCGGGCGCCAGATCTGGTATGATTTTTTTTTCCTAGTAATTTAATTGAAAGCTTTGTTGCTTTGGTAAAAATAAAATTGGTTCTTTTTGTCGTGACAGAATAAATTACTATTAATCACACCAGATTTGTCGGAGAACAGCAGCAACATGTGTAATTGACCCAGCTTTAAGAAATACTATTACCTTTTAGCGGAAAATTTGTGCGGTACTCTCCGACGTTAGAAAAGTCGTGGTGTTCCGTTCGGAGCAGGAGGCGGCTGTCTTTTCTCCTTCGCGATATCGAAAATTACTAAAAAAATGAACAGAAATTTTTTTTCGGAGGAAGATCGCGCGGAGAAAACAGACGGAAGTTACATGAAAGAAACCTAAGGGACCAACTAATTGGATTTGTACGAACATATAAACGGAACTGAAAGAACTTGGAATAAATACTATAACGATGTCGTCACGACAGCCTCCTGTTCCGACAGAACACACGCTGGATCATAAGCTGCATAAATCTTTTAAACAGAAAAGATTATCACAAGTATAATTAATGAAAATAAGGTTGAGAGATTTTCTTTGAAATTAAATAAACTGCAAGGCTTCAAGTATTATATTATGAAACGGAAACTTACATTAACATGGCCACCCATTGTGGCGATGGAGCGAATTTTCACGATACACATTCTCGCTTGTTTGTGGCTACATATATTTTTAATCACTTAAACTCTTAAATTTACAATACAATGATTATATCAGTATGGAGCACAATACTTTTGCGTCCGACTCGCAACACATTCACAGAACAGCTAGACAGCGGCGCGGCTCCCTGAAGAAGTAAAAATTGGCAATTGTTATTTTGAAACATAGGTGCATCGGTCTTTTTTTTTTACTGATCGATAGCAGCGTATAACAGTTTATAGCTATCGTGATATTCTGCGCTTTTCAGGAGCGCGGCAAAGATATCTGGTTACAACATTCATTGGTATATGTTAGAAGTTCGCACATACTGACGCAAATACAGAAAAAAAACTTTTACATATTAAAAATCGCAGTGATAAAGGCTGTAATGTCACACCTCCCAAAAGAAAATCCTGTGGTTTCCAGAGAAACGTTACTCGAATTAGAAGGAGAAGTCATTGATCGAATAGTATTTTATAGCGACGCAATTTCTGTGTTAATTCGTCAATGTGAGGGAACGAGCTGCGAAGTAAAGAAGGAATAGTGCATCGGAAAGGAGATACTCGCCTCCCAAAAGAAAATCCTGTCGTTTCCATAGAAACGTTACTCGATTTAGAAGGAGAAGTCATAGAACGCATAGTATTTCATAGCGGCGCAATTTCCGTGTTAATTCGTCAATGTGAGGGAGCGAGGGATGCAGTAAAGAAGGAATAGTGCATCGGAAGGGAGACACTTGCCTCCTAAAAGAAAATCCTGTATTTTCCATAGAAACGTTACTCGGTTTAGAAGGAGAAGACATAAAACTCATAATATTTCATAGCGATGCAATTTCAGTTTTAATTCGACAAAGCGAGGGAGCGAGGGATGCAGTAACGAAGGAATAGTGCATCGCATAGGAGATACTCGCCTCCCAAAAGTAAATCCTGTCGTTTCCATAGAAACGTTACTCGATTTAGAAGGAGAAGTCATAGAAAGCATTGTATTTCATAGCGGCGCAATTTCCGTGTTAATTCGTCAATGTGAGGCAGCGAGGGATGCAGTAAAGAAGGAATAGTGCATCGGAAGGGAGACACTCGCCTCCCAAAAGAAAATCCTGTATTTTCCATATAAACGTTACTCGCTTTAGAAGGAGAGGACATAAAACCCATAGTATTTCAAGGCGATGCAATTTCAGTTTTAATTCGACAAAGCGAGGGAGCGAGGGATGCAGTAAAGAAGGAATAGTGCATCGCATAGGAGATACTCGCCTCCCAAAAGAAAATCCTGTCGTTTCCATAGAAACGTTACTCGATTTAGAAGGAGAAGTCACTGATCGAATAGTTTTTCATAGCGACGCAATTTCCGTGTTAATTCGTCAATGTGAGGGAACGAGCTGTGAAGTAAAGAAGGAATAGTGCATAGGAAAGGAGATACTCGCTTCCTAAAAGAAAATCCTGTCGTTTCCATAGAAACGTTACTCGATTAAGAAGGAGAAGTCATAGAATGCATAGAATTTCATAGCGGCGCAATTTCCGTGTTAGTTCGTCAATGGGAGGGAGTGAGGGATGCAGTAAAGAAGGAATAGTGAATCGAAGGGAGACACTCGCCTCCCAAAAGAAAATCCTGTATTTTCCATAGAAACGTAACTCGGTTCAATAGGAGAAGACATAAAACCCATAGTATTTCATAGCGATGCAATTTCAGTTTTAATTCGACAAAGTGAGCGAGCGAGGGATGCAGTAAAGAAGGAGTAGTGCATCGCATAGGAGATACTCGCCTCCCAAAAGAAAATCCTGTCGTTTCCATAGAAACGTTACTCGATATAGAAGGAGAAGCCAAAGAACGCATAATATTTCATAGCGGCGCAATTTCCGTGTTAATTCGTCAATGTGAGGGAGCGAGGGATGCAGTAAAGAAGGAATAGTGCATCGGAAGGGAGACACTCGCCTCCCAAAAGAAAATCCTGTATTCTCCATAGAAACGTTACTCGGTTTAGAAGGAGAAGACATAAAACCCATAGTATTTCATAGCGATGCAATTTCAGTTTTAATTCGACAAAGTGAGCGAGCGAGGGATGCAGTAAAGAAGGAATAGTGCATCGCATAGGAGATACTCGGCTCCCAAAAGAGAATCCTGTCGTTTCCATAGAAACGTTACTCGATTTAGAAGGAGAAGTCATTGATCGAATAGTATTCTATAGCGACGCAATTTCTGTGTTAATTCGTCAATGTGAGGGAACGAGCTGTGAAGTAAAGAAGGAATAGTGCATCGGAAAGGAGATACTCGCCTCCCAAAAGAAAATCCTGTCGTTTCCATAGAAATGTTACTCGATTTAGAAGGAGAAGTCATAGAACGCATAGTATTTCATAGCGGCGCAATTTCCGTGTTAATTCGTCAATGTGAGGGAGCGAGGGATGCAGTAAAGAAGGAATAGTGCATCGGAAGGGAGACACTCGCCTCCCAAAAGAAAATCCTATATTTTCCATAGAAACGTAACTCGGTTTAGAAGGAGAAGACATAAAACCCATAATATTTCATAGCGATGCAATTTCAGTTTTAATTCGACAAAGCGAGGGAGCGAGGGATGCAGTAACGAAGGAATAGTGCATCGCATAGGAGATACTCGCCTCCCAAAAGTAAATCCTGTCGTTTCCATAGAAACGTTACTCGATTTAGAAGGAGAAGTCATAGAACGCATTGTATTTCATAGCGGCGCAATTTCCGTGTTAATTCGTCAATGTGAGGGAGCGAGGGATGCAGTAAAGAAGGAATAGTGCATCGGAAGGGAGACACTCGCCTCCCAAAAGAAAATCCTGTATTTTCCATATAAACGTTACTCGCTTTAGAAGGAGAGGACATAAAACCCATAGTATTTCAAGGCGATGCAATTTCAGTTTTAATTCGACAAAGCGAGGGAGCGAGGGATGCAGTAAAGAAGGAATAGTGCATCGCATAGGAGATACTCGCCTCCCAAAAGAAAATCCTGTCGTTTCCATAGAAACGTTACTCGATTTAGATGGAGAAGTCATTGATCGAATAGTAATTCATAGCGACGCAATTTCCGTGTTAATTCGTCAATGTGAGGGAACGAGCTGTGAAGTAAAGAAGGAATAGTGCATCGGAAAGGAGATACTCGCCTCCCAAAAGAAAATCATGTCGTTTCAATAGAAACGTTACTCGATTTAGAGGGAGAAGTCATAGAACGCATAGAATTTCGCAGCGGCGCAATTTCCGTGTTAATTCGTCGATGTGAGGGAGAGAGGGATGCAGTAAAGAAGGAATAGTGAATCGAAGGGAGACACTCGCCTCCCAAAAGAAAATCCTATATTTTCCATAGAAACGTAACTCGGTTTAGAAGGAGAAGACATAAAACCCATAGTATTTCATAGCGATGCAATTTCAGTTTTAATTCGACAAAGCGAGGGAGCGAGGGATGCAGTAAAGAAAGAGTAGTGCATCGCATAGGAGATACTCGACTCCCAAAAGAAAATCCTGTCGTTTGCATAGAAACATTACTCGATTTAGAAGGAGAAGTCATAGAACGCATAGTATTTCATTGCGGCGCAATTTCCATGTTAATTCTTCAATGTGATGGAGCGAGGGATTCAGTAAAGAAGGAATAGTGCATCGGAAGGGAGACACTCGCCTCCCAAAAGAAAATCCGGTATTTTCCATAGAAACGTTACTCGGTTTAGAAGGAGAAGTCATAAAACCCATAGGATTTCATAGCGATGCAATTTCAGTTTTAATTCGACAAAGCGAGGGAGCGAGGGATGCAGTAAAGAAGGAATAGTGCATCGCATAGGAGATACTCGCCTCCCAAAAGAAAATCCTGTCGTTTCCATAGAAACGTTACTCGATTTAGAAGGAAGAGTCATAGAGCGCATAGTATTTCATAGCGGCGCAATTTCCGTGTTAATTGGTCTATGTGAGGGAGCGAGGGATGCAGTAAAGAAGGAATAGTGCATCGGAAGGGAGACACTCGCCTCCCAAAAGAAAATCCTGTATTTTCCATATAAACGTTACTCGGTTTAGAAGGAGAAGACATAAAACCCATAGTATTTCAAGGCGATGCAATTTCAGTTTTAATTCGACAAAGCGAGGGAGCGAGGGATGCAGTAAAGAAAGAGTAGTGCATCGCATAGGAGATACTCGCCTCCCAAAAGAAAATCCTGTCGTTTGCATAGAAACATTACTCGATTTAGAAGGAGAAGTCATAGAACGCATAGTATTTCATAGCGGCGGAATTTCCATGTTAATTCTTCAATGTGATGGAGCGAGGGATGCAGTAAAGAAGGAATAGTGCATCGGAAGGGAGACACTCGCCTCCCAAAAGAAAATCCTGTATTTTCCATAGAAACGTTACTCGGTTTAGAAGGAGAAGTCATAAAACCCATAGGATTTCATAGCGATGCAATTTCAGTTTTAATTCGACAAAGCGAGGGAGCGAGGGATGCAGTAAAGACGGAATAGTGCATCGCATAGGAGATACTCGCCTCCCAAAAGAGAATCCTGTCGCTTCCATTGAAACGTTACTCGATTTAGAAGGAGAAGTCATTGATCGAATAGTATTTCATAGCGACGCAATTTCCGTGTTAATTCGTCAATGTGAGGGAACGAGCTGTGAAGTAAAGAAGGATTAGTGCATCGGAAAGGAGATACTCGCCTCCCAAAAGAAAATCATGTCGTTTCAATAGAAACGTTACTCGATTTAGAAGGAGAAGTCATAGAACGCATAGAATTTCGCAGCGGCGCAATTTCCGTGTTAATTCGTCGATGTGAGGGAGCGAGGGATGCAGTAAAGAAGGAATAGTGAATCGAAGGGAGACACTCGCCTCCCAAAAGAAAATCCTATATTTTCCATAGAAACGTAACTCGGTTTAGAAGGAGAAGACATAAAACCCATAGTATTTCATAGCGATGCAATTTCAGTTTTAATTCGACAAAGCGAGGGAGCGAGGGATGCAGTAAAGAAGGAGTAGTGCATCGCATAGGAGATACTCGCCTCCCAAAAGAAAATCCTGTCGTTTCCATAGAAACATTACTCGATTTAGAAGGAGAAGTCATAGAACGCATAGTATTTCATAGCGGCGCAATTTCCATGTTAATTCTTCAATGTGATGGAGCGAGGGATGCAGTAAAGAGGGAATAGTGCATCGGAAGGGAGACACTCACCTCCCAAAAGAAAATCCTATATTTTCCATAGAAACGTTACTCGGTTTAGAAGGAGAAGACATAAAACCCATAGTATTTCATAGCGATGCAATTTCAGTTTTAATTCGACAAAGCCAGGGAGCGAGGGATGCAGTAAAGAAGGATTAGTGCATCGTAAACGAGATACTCGCCTCCCAAAAGAAAATCCTGTGGTTTCCAGAGAAACGTTACTCGAATTAGAAGGAGAAGTCATTGATCGAATAGTATTTCATATCGACGCAATTTCTGTGTTAATTCGTCAATGTGAGGGAACGAGCTGTGAAGTAAAGAAGGAATAGTGCATTGGAAAGGAGATACTCGCACCCCAAAAGAAAATCCTCTCGTTTCCATAGAAACGTTACTCGATTTAGAAGGAGAAGACATAAAACCCATAGTATTTCATAGTGATGCAATTTCAGTTTTAATTCGACAAAGTGAGGGAGCGAGGGATGCAGTAAAGAATGAATAGTGCATCGCATAGGAGATACTCGCCTCCCAAAAGAGAATCCTGTCGTTTCCATAGAAACGTTACTCGATTTAGAAGGAGAAGTCATAGAACGAATAGAATTTCATAGCGGCGCAATTTCCGTGTTAATTCGTCGATGTGAGGGAGCGAGCGATGCTGTAAAGAAGGAATAGTGCATCGGAAGGGAGACACTCGCCTCCCAAAAGAAAATCCTGTAGTTTCCATAGAAACGTTACTCGGTTTAGAAGGAGAAGACATAAAACCCATAGTATTTCATAGCGATGCAATTTCAGTTTTAATTCGACAAAGCGAGGGAGCGAGGGATGCAGTAAAGAAGGAATAGTGCATCGTAAACGAGATACTCGCCTCCCAAAAGAAAAACCTGTGGTTTCCAGAGAAACGTTACTCGAATTAGAAGGAGAAGTCATTGATCGAATAGTATTTCATAGCGACGCAATTTCTGTGTTAATTCGTCAATGTGAGGGAACGAGCTGTGAAGTAAAGAAGGAATAGTGCATCGGAAAGGAGATACTCGCACCCCAAAAGAAAATCCTCTCGTTTCCATAGAAACGTTACTCGATTGAGAAGGAGAAGTCATAGAACGCATAGTATTTCATAGCGGCGCAATTTCCGTGTCAATTCGTCAATGTGAGGGAGCGAGGGATGCAGTAAAGAAGGAATAGTGCATCGGAAGGGGGACACTCGCCTCCCAAAAGAAAATCCTGTATTTTCCATAGAAACGTTAATCGGCTTAGAAGGAGAAGACATAAAACCCATAGTATTTCATAGCGATGCAATTTCAGTTTTAATTCGACAAAGCGAGGGAGCGAATGATGCAGGAAAGAAGGAATAGTGCATCGCATAGGAGATACTCGCCTCCCAAAAGAGAATCCTATCGATTCCATAGAAACGTTACTCGATTTAGAAGGAGAAGTCATTGATCGAATAATATTTCATAGCGACGGAATTTCCGTGTTAATTCGTCAATGTGAGGGAACAAGCATTGACGTAAAGAAGGGATAGTGCAATGGAAAGGAGATACTCGCCTCCCATAAGAAAATCCTGTCGTTTCCATAGAAACGTTACTCGATTTAGAAGGAGAAGTCATAGAACGCATAGTATTTCATAGCGGCGCAATTTTAGTGTTAATTCGTCAATGTGAGGGAGCGAATGATGCAGTAAAGAAGGAATAGTGCA
This sequence comes from Schistocerca piceifrons, assembly GCF_021461385.2. Classification (NCBI taxonomy): domain Eukaryota; kingdom Metazoa; phylum Arthropoda; class Insecta; order Orthoptera; family Acrididae; genus Schistocerca; species Schistocerca piceifrons. The sequence continues at coordinate 209,023 of NW_025727272.1, read as the reverse complement.
TCGGAAGGGAGAAACTCGCCTCCCAAAAGAAAATCCTGTATTTTCCATAGAAACGTTAATCGGTTTAGAAGGAGAAGACATAAAACCCATAGTATTTCATAGCGATGCAATTTCAGTTTTAATTAGACAAAGCGAGGGAGCGAGGGATGCAGTAAAGAAGGAATAGTGCATCGCATAGGAGATACTCGCCTCCCAAAAGCAAATCCTGTCGTTTCCATAGAAACGTTACTCGATTTAGAAGGAGAAGTCATTGATCGAATAGTATTTCATAGCGGCGCAATTTCCGTGTTAATTCGTCAATGTGAGGGAGCGAGGGATGCAGTAAAGAAGGAACAGTGCATCGGAAGGGAGACACTCGCCTCCCAAAAGAAAATCCTGTATTATCCATAGAAACGTTACTCGGTTTAGAAGGAGAAGACATAAAACCCATAGTATTTCATAGCGATGCAATTTCAGTTTTAATTCGACACAGCGAGGGATGCAGTAAAGAAGGAATAGTGCATCGTAAACGAGATACTCGCCTCCCAAAAGAGAAACATGTGGTTTCCAGAGAAACGTTACTCGAATTAGAAGGAGAAGTCATTGATCGAATAGTATTTCATAGCGACGCAGTTTCTGTGTTAATTCGTCAATGTGAGGGAACGAGCTGTGAAGTAAAGAAGGAATAGTGCATCGGAAAGGAGATACTCGCACCCCAAAAGAAAATCCTCTCGTTTCCATAGAAACGTTACTCGATTTAGAAGGAGAAGACATAAAACCCATAGTATTTCATAGTGATGCAATTTCAGTTTTAATTCGACAAAGTGAGGGAGCGAGGGATGCAGTAAAGAAGGAATAGTGCATCGCATAGGAGATACTCGCCTCCCAAAAGAAAATCCTGTCGTTTCCATAGAAACGTTACTCGATTTAGAAGGAGAAGTCATAGAACGCATAGAATTTCATAGCGGCGCAATTTCCGTGTTAATTCGTCGATGTGAGGGAGCGAGGGCTGCAGTAAGGAAGGAATAGTGAATCGAAGGGAGACACTCGCCTCCCAAAAGAAAATCCTGTATTTTCCATAGAAACGTTACTCGGTTTAGAAGGAGAAGACATAAAACCCATAGTATTTCATAGCGATGCAATTTCAGTTTTAATTCGACAAAGCGAGGGAGCGAGGGATGCAGTAAAAAAGGGATAGTGCATCGCATAGGAGATACTCGCCTCCCAAAAGAAAATCCTGTCGTTTCCAAAGAAACGTTACTCGATTTAGGAGGAGTAGTCATGGAACGCATAGTATTTCATAGCGGCGCAATTTCCGTGTCAATTCGTCAATGTGAGGGAGCGAGGGATGCAGTAAAGAAGGAATAGTGCATCGGAAGGGAGACACTCGCCTCCCAAAAGAAAATCCTGTATTTTCCATAGAAACGTTAATCGGTTTAGAAGGAGAGGACATAAAACCCATAGTATTTCATAGCGACGCAATTTCAGTTTTAATTCGACAAAGCGAGGGAGCGAGGGATGCAGGAAAGAAGGAATAGTGCATCGCATAGGAGATACTCGCCTCCCAAAAGAGAATCCTATCGTTTCCATAGAAACGTTACTCGATTTAGAAGGAGAAGTCATTGATCGAATAATATTTCATAGCGACGCAATTTCCGTGTTAATTCGTCAATGTGAGGGAACGAGCTGTGAAGTAAAGAAGGGATAGTGCAATGGAAAGGAGATACTCGCCTCCCAAAAGAAAATCCTGTCGTTTCCATAGAAACGTTACTCGATTTAGAAGGAGAAGTCATAGAACGCATAGAATTTCATAGCGGCGCAATTTCCGTGTTAATTCGTCAATGTGAGGGAGCGAGGGATGCAGTAAAGAAGGAATAGTGCATCGGAAGGGAGACACTCGCCTCCCAAAAGAAAATCCTGTATTATCCATAGAAACGTTACTCGGTTTAGAAGGAGAAGACATAAATCCCATAGTATTTCATAGCGATGCAATTTCAGTTTTAATTCGACAAAGCGAGGGAGCGAGGGATGCAGTAAAGAAGGAATAGTGCATCGTAAACGAGATACTCGCCTCTTAAAAGAAAAACCTGTGGTTTCCAGAGAAACGTTACTCGAATTAGAAGGAGAAGTCATTGATCGAATAGTATTTCATAGCGACGCAATTTCTGTGTTAATTCGTCAATGTGAGGGACCGAGCTGTGAAGTAAAGAAGGAATAGTGCATCGGAAAGGAGATACTCGCACCCCAAAAGAAAATCCTCTCGTTTCCATAGAAACGTTACTCGATTTAGAAGGAGAAGACATAAAACCCATAGTATTTCATAGTGATGCAATTTTAGTTTTAATTCGACAAAGTGAGGGAGCGAGGGATGCAGTAAAGAAGGAATAGTGCATCGCATAGGAGATACTCGCCTCCCAAAAGAAAATACTGTCGTTTCCATAGAAACGTTACTCGATTTAGAAGGAGGAGTCATAGAACGCATAGAATTTCATAGCGGCGCAATTTCCGTGTTAATTCGTCGATGTGAGGGAGCGAGGGATGCAGTAAAGAAGGAATAGTGAATCGAAGGGAGACACTCGCCTCCCAAAAGAAAATCCTGTATTTTCCATAGAAACGTTACTCGGTTTAGAAGGAGAAGACATAAAACCCATAGTATTTCATAGCGATGCAATTTCAGTTTTAATTCGACAAAGCGAGGGAGCGAGGGATTCAGTAAAGAAGGAATAGTACATCGCATAGGAGATACTCGCCTCCCAAAAGAAAATCCTGTCGTTTCCATAGAAACGTTACTCGATTTAGAAGGAGTAGTCATAGGACGCATAGTATTTCATAGCGGCGCAATTTCCGTGTCAATTCGTCAATGTGAGGGAGCGAGGGATGCAGTAAAGAAGGAATAGTGCATCGGAAGGGAGACACTCGCCTCCCAAAAGAAAATCCTGTTTTTCCATAGAAACGTTAATCGGTTTAGAAGGAGAAGACATAAAACCCATACTATTTCATAGCGATGAAATTTCAGTTTTAATTCGACAAAGCGAGGGAGCGAGGGATGCAGTAAAGAAGGAATAGTGCATCGTAAACGAGATACTCGCCTCCCAAAAGAGAAACATGTGGTTTCCAGAGAAACGTTACTCGAATTAGAAGGAGAAGTCATTGATCGAATAGTATTTCATAGCGACGCAGTTTCTGTGTTAATTCGTCAATGTGAGGGAACGAGCTGTGAAGTAAAGAAGGAATAGTGCATCGGAAAGGAGATACTCGCACCCCAAAAGAGAATCCTCTCGTTTCCATAGAAACGTTACTCGATTTAGAAGGAGAAGACATAAAACCCATAGTATTTCATAGTGATGCAATTTCAGTTTTAATTCGACAAAGTGAGGGAGCGAGGGATGCAGTAAAGAAGGAATAGTGCATCGCATAGGAGATACTCGCCTCCCAAAAGAAAATCCTGTCGTTTCCATAGAAACGTTACTCGATTTAGAAGGAGAAGTCATAGAACGCATAGAATTTCATAGCGGCGCAATTTCCGTGTTAATTCGTCGATGTGAGGGAGCGAGGGATGCAGTAAGGAAGGAATAGTGAATCGAAGGGAGACACTCGCCTCCCAAAAGAAAATCCTGTATTTTCCATAGAAACGTTACTCGGTTTAGAAGGAGAAGACATAAAACCCATAGTATTTCATAGCGATGCAATTTCAGTTTTAATTCGACAAAGCGAGGGAGCGAGGGATGCAGTAAAAAAGGGATAGTGCATCGCATAGGAGATACTCGCCTCCCAAAAGAAAATCCTGTCGTTTCCAAAGAAACGTTACTCGATTTAGGAGGAGTAGTCATGGAACGCATAGTATTTCATAGCGGCGCAATTTCCGTGTCAATTCGTCAATGTGAGGGAGCGAGGGATGCAGTAAAGAAGGAATAGTGCATCGGAAGGGAGACACTCGCCTCCCAAAAGAAAATCCTGTATTTTCCATAGAAACGTTAATCGGTTTAGAAGGAGAAGACATAAAACCCATAGTATTTCATAGCGATGCAATTTCAGTTTTAATTCGACAAAGCGAGGGAGCGAGGGATGCAGGAAAGAAGGAATAGTGCTTCGCATAGGAGATACTCGCCTTCCAAAAGAGAATCCTATCGTTTCCATAGAAACGTTACTCGATTTAGAAGGAGAAGTCATTGATCGAATAATATTTCATAGCGACGCAATTTCCGTGTTAATTCGTCAATGTGAGGGAACGAGCTGTGAAGTAAAGAAGGGATAGTGCAATGGAAAGGAGATACTCGCCTCCCAAAAGAAAATCCTGTCGTTTCCATAGAAACGTTACTCGATTTAGAAGGAGAAGTCATAGAACGCATAGAATTTCATAGCGGCGCAATTTCCGTGTTAATTCATCAATGTGAGGGAGCGAGGGATGCAGTAAAGAAGGAATAGTGCATCGGAAGGGAGACACTCGCATCCCAAAAGAAAATCCTGTATTATCCATAGAAACGTTACTCGGTTTAGAAGGAGAAGACATAAAACCCATAGTATTTCATAGCGATGCAATTTCAGTTTTAATTCGACAAAGCGAGGGAGCGAGGGATGCAGTAAAGAAGGAATAGTGCATCGTAAACGAGATACTCGCCTCTTAAAAGAAAAACCTGTGGTTTCCAGAGAAACGTTACTCGAATTAGAAGGAGAAGTCATTGATCAAATAGTATTTCATAGCGACGCAATTTCTGTGTTAATTCGTCAATGTGAGGGAACGAGCTGTGAAGTAAAGAAGGAATAGTGCATCGGAAAGGAGATACTCGCACCCCAAAAGAAAATCCTCTCGTTTCCATAGAAACGTTACTCGATTTAGAAGGAGAAGACATAAAACCCATAGTATTTCATAGTGATGCAATTTTAGTTTTAATTCGACAAAGTGAGGGAGCGAGGGATGCAGTAAAGAAGGAATAGTGCATCGCATAGGAGATACTCGCCTCCCAAAAGAAAATCCTGTCGTTTCCATAGAAACGTTACTCGATTTAGAAGGAGGAGTCATAGAACGCATAGAATTTCATAGCGGCGCAATTTCCATGTTAATTCGTCGATGTGAGGGAGCGAGGGATGCAGTAAAGAAGGAATAGTGAATCGAAGGGAGACACTCGCCTCCCAAAAGAAAATCCTGTATTTTCCGTAGAAACGTTACTCGGTTTAGAAGGAGAAGACATAAAACCCATAGTATTTCATAGCGATGCAATTTCAGTTTTAATTCGACAAAGCGAGGGAGCGAGGGATGCAGTAAAGAAGGAATAGTGCATCGCATAGGAGATACTGGCCTCCCAAAAGAAAATCCTGTCGTTTCCATAGAAACGTTACTCGATTTAGAAGGAGTAGTCATAGGACGCATAGTATTTCATAGCGGCGCAATTTCCGTGTCAATTCGTCAATGTGAGGGAGCGAGGGATGCAGTAAAGAAGGAATAGTGCATCGGAAGGGAGACACTCGCCTCCCAAAAGAAAATCCTGTTTTTCCATAGAAACGTTAATCCGTTTAGAAGGAGAAGACATAAAACCCATACTATTTCATAGCGATGAAATTTCAGTTTTAATTCGACAAAGCGAGAGAGCGAGGGATGCAGGAAAGAAGGAATAGTGCATCGCATAGGAGATACTCGAATCCCAAAAGAGAATCCTATCGTTTCCATAGAAACGTTACTCGATTTAGAAGGAGAAGTCATTGATCGAATAGTATATCATAGCGACGCAATTTCCGTGTTAATTCGTCAATGTGAGGGAACGAGCTGTGAAGTAAAGAAGGGATAGTGTAATGGAAAGGAGATACTCGCCTCCCAAAAGAAAATCCTGTCGTTTCCATAGAAACGTTACTCGATTTAGAAGGAGAACTCATAGAACGCATAGAATTTCATAGCGGCGCAATTTCCGTGTTAATTCGTCAATGTGAGGGAGCGAGGGATGCAGTAAAGAAGGAATAGCGAATCGGAAGGGAGACACTCGCCTCCCAAAAGAAAATCCTGTATTTTCCATAGAAACGTTACTCGGTTTAGAAGGAGAAGACATAAAATCCATAGTATTTCATAGCGATGCAATTTCAGTTTTAATTCGACAAAGCGAGGGAGCGAGGGATGCAGTAAAGAAGGAATAGGGCATCGCATAGGAGATACTCGCCTCCCAAAAGCAAATCCTGTCGTTTCCATAGAAACGTTACTTGATTTAGAAGGAGAAGTCATAGAACGCATAGTATTTCGTAGCGGCTCAATTTCCGTGTTAATTCGTCAATGTGAGGGAGCGAGGGATGCAGTAAAGAAGGAATAGTGCATCTGAAGGTAGACACTCGCCTCCCAAAAGAAAATCCTGTATTATCCATAGAAACGTTACTCGGTTTAGAAGGAGAAGACATAAAACCCATAGTATTTCATAGCGATGCAATTTCAGTTTTAATTCGACAAAGCGAGGGAGCGAGGGATGCAGTAAAGAAGGAATAGTGCATCGTAAACGAGATACTCGGCTCCCAATAGACAAACCTGTGGTTTCCAGAGAAACGTTACTCGAATTAGAAGTAGAAGTCATTGATCGAATAGTATTTCATAGCGACGCAATTTCCGTGTTAATTCGTCAATGTGAGGGAACGAGCTGTGAAGTAAAGAAGGAATAGTGCATCGGAAAGGAGATACTCGCCTCCCAAAAGAAAATCATCTCGTTTCCATAGAAACGTTACTCGATTTAGAAGGAGAAGACATAAAACCCATAGTATTTCACAGTGATGCAATTTCAGTTTTAATTCGACAAAGTGAGGGAGCGAGGGATGCAGTAAAGAAGGATTAGTGCATCGCATAGGAGATACTCACCTCCCAAAAGAAAGTCCTGTCGTATCCATAGAAACGTTACTCGATTTAGAAGGAGAAGTCATAGAACGCATAGTATTTCATAGCGGCGCTATTTCCGTGTTAATTCGTCAATGTGAGGGAGCGAGGGATGCAGTAAAGAAGTAATAGTGCATCGGAAGGGAGACACTCGCCTCCCAAAAGAAAATCCTGTATTTTCCATAGAAACGTTACTCGGTTTAGAAGGAGAAGACATAAAACCCATAGTACTTCATAGCGATGCAATTTCAGTTTTAATTCGACAAAGCGAGGGAGCGAAGGATGCAGTAAAGAAGGAATAGTGCATCGCATAGGAGATACTCGCCTCCCAAAAGAAAATCCAGTCGTTTCCATAAAAACGTTACCCGATTTAGAAGGAGAAATCATTGATCGATTAGTATTTCATAGCGACGCAATTTCCGTGTTAATTCGTGAATGTGAGGGAACGAGCCGTGAAGTAAAGAAGGAATAGTGCATCGGAAAGGAGATACTCGACTCCCAAAAGAAAATCCTGTCGTTTCCATAGAAACGTTACTCGATTTAGAAGAAGAAGTCATAGAACGCATAGAATTTCATAGCGGCGCAATTTCCGTGTTAATTCGTCAATGTGAGGGAGCGAGGGATGCAGTAAAGAAGGAATAGTGCATCGGAAGGGAGACACTCGCCTCCCAAAAGAAAATCCTGTATTTTTCATAGAAACGTTGCTCGGTTTAGAAGGAGAAGACATAAAACCCATAGTATTTCATAGCGATGCAATTTCAGTTTCAATTGGACAAAGCGAGGGAGCGAGGGATGCAGTAAAGAAGGATTAGTGCATCGCATAGGAGATACTCGCCTCCCAAAAGAAAATCCTGTCGTTTCCGTAGAAACACTACTCGAATTAGAAGGAGAAGTCATAGAACGCATAGTATTTCATAGCGGCGCTATTTCCGTGTTAATTCGTCAATGTGAGGGAGCGAGGGATGCAGTAAAGAAGGAATAGTGCATCGGAAGGGAGACACTCGCCTCCCAAAAGAAAATCCTGTATTTTCCATAGAAACGTTACTCGGTTTAGAAGGAGAAATCAAAAAACCCATAGTATTTCATAGCGATGCAATTTCAGTTTTAATTCGACAAAGTGAGGCAGCGAGGGATGCAGTAAAGAAGCAATAGTGCATCGTAAAGGAGATACTCGCCTCCCAAAAGAAAATCCTGTCGTTTCCATAGAAACGTTACTCGATTTAGAAGGAGAAGTCATAGAACGCATAGTATTTCATAGCGGCGCAATTACCGTGTTAATTCGTCTATGTGAGGGAGCGAGGTATGCAGTAAAGAAGGAATAGTGCATCGGAAGGTAGACACTCGAGTCCCAAAAGAAAATCCTGTATTTTCCATAGAAACGTTACTCGGTTTAGAAGGAGAAGACATAAAACCCATAATATTTCATAGCGATGCAATTTCAGTTTTAATTCGACAAAGCGAGGGATGCAGTAAAGAAGGAATAGTGCATCACATAGGAGATACTCGCCTCCCAAAAGAAAATCCTGTCGTTTCCATAGAAACGTTAGTCGATTTAGAAGGAGAAGTCATAGAACGCATAGTATTTCATAGCGGCGCTATTACCGTGTTAATTCGTCAATGTGAGGGAGCGAAATATATAGTAAAGAAGGAATAGTGCATCGGAAGGGAGACACTCGCCTCCCAAAAGGAAATCCTGTATTTTCCATAGAAACGTTACTCGGTTTAGATGGAGAAGACATAAAACTCATACTATTTCATAGCGATGCAATTTCAGTTTTAATTCGACAAATCGAGGGAGCGAGGGATGCAGTAAAGAAGGAATAGTGCATCGCATAGGAGATACTCGCCTCCCAAAAGAAAATCCTGTCGTTTCCATAGAAACGTTACTCGATTTAGAAGGAGAAGTCATAGAACGCATAGTATTTCATAGCGGCGCCATTTCCGTGTTAATTCGTCAATGTGAGGGAGCGAGGGATGCAGTAAAGATGGAATAGTGCATCGGAAGGGAGACACTCGCCTCCCAATAGAAAATCCTGTATTTTCCATAGAAACGTTAATCGGTTTAGAAGGAGAAGACATAAAACCCATAGTATTTCATAGCGATGCAATTTCAGTTTTAATTCGACAAATCGAGGGAGCGAGGGATGCAGTAAAGAAGGAATAGTGCATCGCATAGGAGATACTCGCCTCCCAAAAGAGAATCCTGTCGTTTCCATAGAAACGTTACTCTATTTAGAAGGAGAAGTCATTGATCGAATAGTATTTCATAGCGACGCAATTTCCGTGTTAATTCGTCAATGTGAAAGAACGAGCTGTGAAGTAAAGAAGGGATAGTGCAATGGAAAGGAGATTCTCGCCTCCCAAAAGAAAATCCTGTCGTTTCCATAGAAACGTTACTCGATTTAGGGGGAGAAGTCATAGAACGCATAGAATTTCATAGCGGCGCAATTTCCGTGTTAATTCGTCAATGTGAGGGAGCGAGGGATGCAGTAAAGAAGGAATAGTGCATCGGAAGGTAGACACTCGTGTCCCAAAAGAAAATCCTGTATTTTCCATAGAAACGTTACTCGGTTTAGAAGGAGAAGACATAAAACCCATAGTATTTCATAGCGATGCAATTTCAGATTCAATTCGACAAAGCGAGGGATGCAGTAAAGAAGGATTAGTGCATCGCATAGGAGATACTCACCTCCCAAAAGAAAGTCCTGTCGTATCCATAGAAACGTTACTCGATTTAGAAGGAGAAGTCATAGAACGCATAGTATTTCATAGCGGCGCTATTTCCGTGTTAATTCGTCAATGTGAGGGAGCGAGGGATGCAGTAAAGAAGGAATAGTGCATCGGAAGGGAGACACTCGCCTCCCAAAACAAAATCCTGTATTTTCCATAGAAACGTTACTCGGTTTAGAAGGAGAAGACATAAAACCCATAGTATTTCATAGCGATGCAATTTCAGTTTTAATTCGACAAAGCGAGGGAGCGAGGGATGCAGTAATGAGGGAATAGTGCATCGCATTGGAGATACTCGCCTCCCAAAAGAGAATCCTGTCGTTTCCATAGAAACGTTACTCGATTTAGGGGGAGAAGTCATAGAACGCATAGAATTTCATAGCGGCGCAATTTCCGTGTTAATTCGTCAATGTGAGGGAGCGAGGGATGCAGTAAAGAAGGAATAGTGCATCGGAAGGTAGACACTCGAGTCCCAAAAGAAAATCCTGTATTTTCCATAGAAACGTTACTCGGTTTAGAAGGAGAAGACATAAAACCCATAGTATTACATAGCGATGCAATTTCAGTTTTAATTCGACAAAGCGAGGGAGCGAGGGATGCAGTAAAGAAGGAATAGTGCATCGCATAGGAGATACTCGCCTCCCAATAGAAAATCCTGTCGTTTCCATAGAAACGTTACTCGATTTAGAAGGAGAAGTCATAGAACGCATAGTATTTCATAGCGGCGCCATTTCCGTGTTAATTCGTCAATGTGAGGGAGCGAGGGATGCAGTAAAGAAGGAATAGTGCATCGGAAGGGAGACACTCGCCTCCCAATAGAAAATCCTGTATTTTCCATAGAAACGTTAATCGGTTTAGAAGGAGAAGACATAAAACCCATAGTATTTCATAGCGATGCAATTTCAGTTTTAATTCGACAAATCGAGGGAGCGAGGGATGCAGTAAAGAAGGAATAGTGCATCGCATAGGAGATACTCGACTCCCAAAAGAAAATCCTGTCGTTTCCAGAGAAACGTTACTCGAATTAGAAGGATAAGTCATTAATCGAATAGTATTTCATAGCGACCCAATTTCTGTGTTAATTCGTCAATGTGAGGGAACGAGCTGTGAAGTAAAGAAGGAATAGTGCATCGGAAAGGAGATACTCGCCTCCTAAAAGAAAATCCTGTCGTTTCCATAGAAACGTTACTCGAATTAGAAGGAGAAGTCATTGATCGAATAGTATTTCATAGCGACGCAGTTTCTGTGTTAATTCGTCAATGTGAGGGAACGAGCTGTGAAGTAAAGAAGGAATAGTGCATCGGAAAGGAGATACTCGCACCCCAAAAGAGAATCCTCTCGTTTCCATAGAAACGTTACTCGATTTAGAAGGAGAAGACATAAAACCCATAGTATTTCATAGTGATGCAATTTCAGTTTTAATTCGACAAAGTGAGGGAGCGAGGGATGCAGTAAAGAAGGAATAGTGCATCGCATAGGAGATACTCGCCTCCCAAAAGAAAATCCTGTCGTTTCCATAGAAACGTTACTCGATTTAGACGGAGAAGTCATAGAACGCATAGAATTTCATAGCGGCGCAATTTCCGTGTTAATTCGTCGATGTGAGGGAGCGAGGGATGCAGTAAGGAAGGAATAGTGAATCGAAGGGAGACACTCGCCTCCCAAAAGAAAATCCTGTATTTTCCATAGAAACGTTACTCGGTTTAGAAGGAGAAGACATAAAACCCATAGTATTTCATAGCGATGCAATTTCAGTTTTAATTCGACAAAGCGAGGGAGCGAGGGATGCAGTAAAAAAGGGATAGTGCATCGCATAGGAGATACTCGCCTCCCAAAAGAAAATCCTGTCGTTTCCAGAGAAACGTTACTCGAATTAGAAGGATAAGTCATTAATCGAATAGTATTTCATAGCGACCCAATTTCTGTGTTAATTCGTCAATGTGAGGGAACGAGCTGTGAAGTAAAGAAGGAATAGTGCATCGGAAAGGAGATACTCGCCTCCTAAAAGAAAATCCTGTCGTTTCCATAGAAACGTTACTCGATTTAGAAGGAGAAGACATAGAACGCATAGTATTTCATAGCGGCGCAATTACCGTGTTAATTCGTCAATGTGAGGGAGCGAGGTATGCAGTAAAGAAGGAATAGTGCATCGGAAGGTAGACACTCGAGTCCCAAAAGAAAATCCTGTATTTTCCATAGAAACGTTACTCGGTTTAGAAGGAGAAGACATAAAACCCATAGTATTACATAGCGATGCAATTTCAGTTTTAATTCGACAAAGCGAGGGAGCGAGGGATGCAGTAAAGAAGGAATAGTGCATCACATAGGAGATACTCGCCTCCCAAAAGAAAATCCTGTCGTTTCCATAGAAACGTTACTCGATTTAGAAGGAGAAGCCATAGAACGCATAGTATTTCATAGCGGCGCTATTTCCGTGTTAATTCGTCAATGTGAGGGAGCGAGGGATGCAGTAGAGAAGGAATAGTGCATCGGAAGGGAGACAGTCGCCTCCCAAAAGAAAATCCTGTTTTTCCATAGAAACGTTAATCGGTTTAGAAGGAGAAGACATAAAACCCATACTATTTCATAGCGATGAAATTTCAGTTTTAATTCGACAAAGCGAGGGAGCGAGGGATGCAGTAAAGAAGGAATAGTGCATCGTAAACGAGATACTCGCCTCCCAAAAGAGAAACATGTGGTTTCCAGAGAAACGTTACTCGAATTAGAAGGAGAAGTCATTGATCGAATAGTATTTCATAGCGACGCAGTTTCTGTGTTAATTCGTCAATGTGAGGGAACGAGCTGTGAAGTAAAGAAGGAATAGTGCATCGGAAAGGAGATACTCGCACCCCAAAAGAGAATCCTCTCGTTTCCATAGAAACGTTACTCGATTTAGAAGGAGAAGACATAAAACCCATAGTATTTCATAGTGATGCAATTTCAGTTTTAATTCGACAAAGTGAGGGAGCGAGGGATGCAGTAAAGAAGGAATAGTGCATCGCATAGGAGATACTCGCCTCCCAAAAGAAAATCCTGTCGTTTCCATAGAAACGTTACTCGATTTAGACGGAGAAGTCATAGAACGCATAGAATTTCATAGCGGCGCAATTTCCGTGTTAATTCGTCGATGTGAGGGAGCGAGGGATGCAGTAAGGAAGGAATAGTGAATCGAAGGGAGACACTCGCCTCCCAAAAGAAAATCCTGTATTTTCCATAGAAACGTTACTCGGTTTAGAAGGAGAAGACATAAAACCCATAGTATTTCATAGCGATGCAATTTCAGTTTTAATTCGACAAAGCGAGGGAGCGAGGGATGCAGTAAAAAAGGGATAGTGCATCGCATAGGAGATACTCGCCTCCCAAAAGAAAATCCTGTCGTTTCCAAAGAAACGTTACTCGATTTAGGAGGAGTAGTCATGGAACGCATAGTATTTCATAGCGGCGCAATTTCCGTGTCAATTCGTCAATGTGAGGGAGCGAGGGATGCAGTAAAGAAGGAATAGTGCATCGGAAGGGAGACACTCGCCTCCCAATAGAAAATCCTGTATTTTCCATAGAAACGTTAATCGGTTTAGAAGGAGAAGACATAAAACCCATAGTATTTCATAGCGATGCAATTTCAGTTTTAATTCGACAAAGCGAGGGAGCGAGGGATGCAGGAAAGAAGGAATAGTGCATCGCATAGGAGATACTCGCCTCCCAAAAGAGAATCCTATCGTTTCCATAGAAACGTTACTCGATTTAGAAGGAGAAGTCATTGATCGAATAATATTTCATAGCGACGCAATTTCCGTGTTAATTCGTCAATGTGAGGGAACGAGCTGTGAAGTAAAGAAGGGATAGTGCAATGGAAACGAGATACTCGCCTCCCAAAAGAAAATCCTGTCGTTTCCATAGAAACGTTACTCGATTTAGAAGGAGAAGTCATAGAACGCATAGAATTTCATAGCGGCGCAATTTCCGTGTTAATTCGTCAATGTGAGGGAGCGAGGGATGCAGTAAAGAAGGAATAGTTCCACGGAAGGGAGACACTCGCCTCCCAAAAGAAAATCCTGTATTATCCATAGAAACGTTACTCGGTTTAGAAGGAGAAGACATAAAACCCATAGTATTTCATAGCGATGCAATTTCAGTTTTAATTCGACAAAGCGAGGGAGCGAGGGATGCAGTAAAGAAGGAATAGTGCATCGTAAACGAGATACTCGCCTCTTAAAAGAAAAACCTGTGGTTTCCAGAGAAACGTTACTCGAATTAGAAGGAGAAGTCATTGATCGAATAGTATTTCATAGCGACGCAATTTCTGTGTTAATTCGTCAATGTGAGGGAACGAGCTGTGAAGTAAAGAAGGAATAGTGCATCGGAAAGGAGATACTCGCACCCCAAAAGAAAATCCTCTCGTTTCCATAGAAACGTTACTCGATTTAGAAGGAGAAGACATAAAACCCATAGTATTTCATAGTGATGCAATTTTAGTTTTAATTCGACAAAGTGAGGGAGCGAGGGATGCAGTAAAGAAGGAATAGTGCATCGCATAGGAGATACTCGCCTCCCAAAAGAAAATCCTGTCGTTTCCATAGAAACGTTACTCGATTTAGAAGGAGGAGTCATAGAACGCATAGAATTTCATAGCGGCGCAATTTCCGTGTTAATTCGTCGATGTGAGGGAGCGAGGGATGCAGTAAAGAAGGAATAGTGAATCGAAGGGAGACACTCGCCTCCCAAAAGAAAATCCTGTATTTTCCATAGAAACGTTACTCGGTTTAGAAGGAGAAGACATAAAACCCATAGTATTTCATAGCGATGCAATTTCAGTTTTAATTCGACAAAGCGAGGGAGCGAGGGATGCAGTAAAGAAGGAATAGTGCATCGCATAGGAGATACTGGCCTCCCAAAAGAAAATCCTGTCGTTTCCATAGAAACGTTACTCGATTTAGAAGGAGTAGTCATAGGACGCATAGTATTTCATAGCGGCGCAATTTCCGTGTCAATTCGTCAATGTGAGGGAGCGAGGGATGCAGTAAAGAAGGAATAGTGCATCGGAAGGGAGACACTCGCCTCCCAAAAGAAAATCCTGTTTTTCCATAGAAACGTTAATCGGTTTAGAAGGAGAAGACATAAAACCCATACTATTTCATAGCGATGAAATTTCAGTTTTAATTCGACAAAGCGAGAGAGCGAGGGATGCAGGAAAGAAGGAATAGTGCATCGCATAGGAGATACTCGCCTCCCAAAAGAGAATCCTATCGTTTCCATAGAAACGTTACTCGATTTAGAAGGAGAAGTCATTGATCGAATAGTATATCATAGCGACGCAATTTCCGTGTTAATTCGTCAATGTGAGGGAACGAGCTGTGAAGTGAAGAAGGGATAGTGTAATGGAAAGGAGATACTCGCCTCCCAAAAGAAAATCCTGTCGTTTCCATAGAAACGTTACTCGATTTAGAAGGAGAACTCATAGAACGCATAGTATTTCATAGCGGCGCAATTTCCGTGTTAATTCGTCAATGTGAGGGAGCGAGGGATGCAGTAAAGAAGGAATAGCGAATCGGAAGGGAGACACTCGCCTCCCAAAAGAAAATCCTGTATTTTCCATAGAAACGTTACTCGGTTTAGAAGGAGAAGACATAAAATCCATAGTATTTCATAGCGATGCAATTTCAGTTTTAATTCGACAAAGCGAGGGAGCGAGGGATGCAGTAAAGAAGGAATAGGGCATCGCATAGGAGATACTCGCCTCCCAGAAGCAAATCCTGTCGTTTCCATAGAAACGTTACTTGATTTAGAAGGAGAAGTCATAGAACGCATAGTATTTCGTAGCGGCTCAATTTCCGTGTTAATTCGTCAATGTGAGGGAGCGAGGGATGCAGTAAAGAAGGAATAGTGCATCTGAAGGGAGACACTCGCCTCCCAAAAGAAAATCCTGTATTATCCATAGAAACGTTACTCGGTTTAGAAGGAGAAGACATAAAACTCATAGTATTTCATAGCGATGCAATTTCAGTTTTAATTCGACAAAGCGAGGGAGCGAGGGATGCAGTAAAGAAGGAATAGTGCATCGTAAACGAGATACTCGGCTCCCAATAGACAAACCTGTGGTTTCCAGAGAAACGTTACTCGAATTAGAAGTAGAAGTCATTGATCGAATAGTATTTCATAGCGACGTAATTTCCGTGTTAATTCGTCAGTGTGAGGGAACGAGCTGTGAAGTAAAGAAGGAATAGTGCATCGGAAAGGAGATACTCGCCTCCCAAAAGAAAATCATCTCGTTTCCATAGAAGCGTTACTCGATTTAGAAGGAGAAGACATAAAACCCATAGTATTTCACAGTGATGCAATTTCAGTTTTAATTCGACAAAGTGAGGGAGCGAGGGATGCAGTAAAGAAGGATTAGTGCATCGCATAGGAGATACTCACCTCCCAAAAGAAAATCCTGTCGTATCCATAGAAACGTTACTCGATTTAGAAGGAGAAGTCATAGAACGCATAGTATTTCATAGCGGCGCTATTTCCGTGTTAATTCGTCAATGTGAGGGAGCGAGGGATGCAGTAAAGAAGGAATAGTGCATCGGAAGGGAGACACTCGCCTCCCAAAAGAAAATCCTGTATTTTTCATAGAAACGTTGCTCGGTTTAGAAGGAGAAGACATAAAACCCATAGTATTTCATAGCGATGCAATTTCAGTTTTAATTCGACAAAGCGAGGGAGCGAGGGATGCAGTAAAGAAGGAATAGTGCATCGCATAGGAGATAGTCGCCTCCCAAAAGAAAATCCAGTCGTTTCCATAAAAACGTTACCCGATTTAGAAGGAGAAATCATTGATCGATTAGTATTTCATAGCGACGCAATTTCCGTGTTAATTCGTGAATGTGAGGGAACGAGCCGTGAAGTAAAGAAGGAATAGTACATCGGAAAGGAGATACTCGACTCCCAAAAGAAAATCCTGTCGTTTCCATAGAAACGTTACTCGATTTAGAAGAAGAAGTCATAGAACGCATAGAATTTCATAGCGGCGCAATTTCCGTGTTAATTCGTCAATGTGAGGGAACGAGCTGTGAAGTAAAGAAGGAATAGTGCATCGGAAAGGAGATACTCGCACCCCAAAAGAGAATCCTCTCGTTTCCATAGAAACGTTACTCGATGTAGAAGGAGAAGACATAAAACCCATAGTATTTCATAGTGATGCAATTTCAGTTTTAATTCGACAAAGTGAGGGAGCGAGGGATGCAGTAAAGAAGGAATAGTGCATCGCATAGGAGATACTCGCCTCCCAAAAGAAAATCCTGTCGTTTCCATAGAAACGTTACTCGATTTAGACGGAGAAGTCATAGAACGCATAGAATTTCATAGCGGCGCAATTTCCGTGTTAATTCGTCGATGTGAGGGAGCGAGGGATGCAGTAAGGAAGGAATAGTGAATCGAAGGGAGACACTCGCCTCCCAAAAGAAAATCCTGTATTTTCCATAGAAACGTTACTCGGTTTAGAAGGAGAAGACATAAAACCCATAGTATTTCATAGCGATGCAATTTCAGTTTTAATTCGACAAAGCGAGGGAGCGAGGGATGCAGTAAAAAAGGGATAGTGCATCGCATAGGAGATACTCGCCTCCCAAAAGAAAATCCTGTCGTTTCCAGAGAAACGTTACTCGAATTAGAAGGATAAGTCATTAATCGAATAGTATTTCATAGCGACCCAATTTCTGTGTTAATTCGTCAATGTGAGGGAACGAGCTGTGAAGTAAAGAAGGAATAGTGCATCGGAAAGGAGATACTCGCCTCCTAAAAGAAAATCCTGTCGTTTCCATAGAAACGTTACTCGATTTAGAAGAAGAAGACATAGAACGCATAGTATTTCATAGCGGCGCAATTACCGTGTTAATTCGTCAATGTGAGGGAGCGAGGTATGCAGTAAAGAAGGAATAGTGCATCGGAAGGTAGACACTCGAGTCCCAAAAGAAAATCCTGTATTTTCCATAGAAACGTTACTCGGTTTAGAAGGAGAAGACATAAAACCCATAGTATTACATAGCGATGCAATTTCAGTTTTAATTCGACAAAGCGAGGGAGCGAGGGATGCAGTAAAGAAGGAATAGTGCATCACATAGTAGATACTCGCCTCCCAAAAGAAAATCCTGTCGTTTCCATGGAAACGTTACTCGATTTAGAAGGAGAAGCCATTGAACGCATAGTATTTCATAGCGGCGCTATTTCCGTGTTAATTCGTCAATGTGAGGGAGCGAGGGATGCAGTAGAGAAGGAATAGTGCATCGGAAGGGAGACAGTCGCCTCCCAAAAGAAAATCCTGTTTTTCCATAGAAACGTTAATCGGTTTAGAAGGAGAAGACATAAAACCCATACTATTTCATAGCGATGAAATTTCAGTTTTAATTCGACAAAGCGAGGGAGCGAGGGATGCAGTAAAGAAGGAATAGTGCATCGTAAACGAGATACTCGCCTCCCAAAAGAGAAACATGTGGTTTCCAGAGAAACGTTACTCGAATTAGAAGGAGAAGTCATTGATCGAATAGTATTTCATAGCGACGCAGTTTCTGTGTTAATTCGTCAATGTGAGGGAACGAGCTGTGAAGTAAAGAAGGAATAGTGCATCGGAAAGGAGATACTCGCACCCCAAAAGAGAATCCTCTCGTTTCCATAGAAACGTTACTCGATTTAGAAGGAGAAGACGTAAAACCCATAGTATTTCATAGTGATGCAATTTCAGTTTTAATTCGACGAAGTGAGGGAGCGAGGGATGCAGTAAAGAAGGAATAGTGCATCGCATAGGAGATACTCGCCTCCCAAAAGAAAATCCTGTCGTTTCCATAGAAACGTTACTCGATTTAGATGGAGAAGTCATAGAACGCATAGAATTTCATAGCGGCGCAATTTCCGTGTTAATTCGTCGATGTGAGGGAGCGAGGGATGCAGTAAGGAAGGAATAGTGAATCGAAGGGAGACACTCGCCTCCCAAAAGAAAATCCTGTATTTTCCATAGAAACGTTACTCGGTTTAGAAGGAGAAGACATAAAACCCATAGTATTTCATAGCGAAGCAATTTCAGTTTTAATTCGACAAAGCGAGGGAGCGAGGGATGCAGTAAAAATGGGATAGTGCATCGCATAGGAGATACTCGCCTCCCAAAAGAAAATCCTGTCGTTTCCAAAGAAACGTTACTCGATTTAGGAGGAGTAGTCATGGAACGCATAGTATTTCATAGCGGCGCAATTTCCGTGTCAATTCGTCAATGTGAGGGAGCGAGGGATGCAGTAAAGAAGGAATAGTGCATCGGAAGGGAGACACTCGCCTCCCAATAGAAAATCCTGTATTTTCCATAGAAACGTTAATCGGTTTAGAAGGAGAAGACATAAAACCCATAGTATTTCATAGCGATGCAATTTCAGTTTTAATTCGACAAAGCGAGGGAGCGAGGGATGCAGGAAAGAAGGAATAGTGCATCGCATAGGAGATACTCGCCTCCCAAAAGAGAATCCTATCGTTTCCATAGAAACGTTACTCGATTTAGAAGGAGAAGTCATTGATCGAATAATATTTCATAGCGACGCAATTTCCGTGTTAATTCGTCAATGTGAGGGAACGAGCTGTGAAGTAAAGAAGGGATAGTGCAATGGAAAGGAGATACTCGCCTCCCAAAAGAAAATCCTGTCGTTTCCATAGAAACGTTACTCGATTTAGAAGGAGAAGTCATAGAACGCATAGAATTTCATAGCGGCGCAATTTCCGTGTTAATTCGTCAATGTGAGGGAGCGAGGGATGCAGTAAAGAAGGAATAGTGCATCGGAAGGGAGACACTCGCCTCCCAAAAGAAAATCCTGTATTATCCATAGAAACGTTACTCGGTTTAGAAGGAGAAGACATAAAACCCATAGTATTTCATAGCGATGCAATTTCAGTTTTAATTCGACAAAGCGAGGGAGCGAGGGATGCAGTAAAGAAGGAATAGTGCATCGTAAACGAGATACTCGCCTCTTAAAAGAAAAACCTGTGGTTTCCAGAGAAACGTTACTCGAATTAGAAGGAGAAGTCATTGATCGAATAGTATTTCATAGCGACGCAATTTCTGTGTTAATTCGGCAATGTGAGGGAACGAGCTGTGAAGTAAAGAAGGAATAGTGCATCGGAAAGGAGATACTCGCACCCCAAAAGAAAATCCTCTCGTTTCCATAGAAACGTTACTCGATTTAGAAGGAGAAGACATAAAACCCATAGTATTTCATAGTGATGCAATTTTAGTTTTAATTCGACAAAGTGAGGGAGCGAGGGATGCAGTAAAGAAGGAATAGTGCATCGCATAGGAGATACTCGCCTCCCAAAAGAAAATCCTGTCGTTTCCATAGAAACGTTACTCGATTTAGAAGGAGGAGTCATAGAACGCATAGAATTTCATAGCGGCGCAATTTCCGTGTTAATTCGTCGATGTGAGGGAGCGAGGGATGCAGTAAAGAAGGAATAGTGAATCGAAGGGAGACACTCGCCTCCCAAAAGAAAATCCTGTATTTTCCATAGAAACGTTACTCGGTTTAGAAGGAGAAGACATAAAACCCATAGTATTTCATAGCGATGCAATTTCAGTTTTAATTCGACAAAGCGAGGGAGCGAGGGATGCAGTAAAGAAGGAATAGTGCATCGCATAGGAGATACTGGCCTCCCAAAAGAAAATCCTGTCGTTTCCATAGAAACGTTACTCGATTTAGAAGGAGTAGTCATAGGACGCATAGTATTTCATAGCGGCGCAATTTCCGTGTCAATTCGTCAATGTGAGGGAGCGAGGGATGCAGTAAAGAAGGAATAGTGCATCGGAAGGGAGACACTCGCCTCCCAAAAGAAAATCCTGTTTTTCCATAGAAACGTTAATCGGTTTAGAAGGAGAAGACATAAAACCCATACTATTTCATAGCGATGAAATTTCAGTTTTAATTCGACAAAGCGAGAGAGCGAGGGATGCAGGAAAGAAGGAATAGTGCATCGCATAGGAGATACTCGCCTCCCAAAAGAGAATCCTATCGTTTCCATAGAAACGTTACTCGATTTAGAAGGAGAAGTCATTGATCGAATAGTATATCATAGCGACGCAATTTCCGTGTTAATTCGTCAATGTGAGGGAACGAGCTGTGAAGTGAAGAAGGGATAGTGTAATGGAAAGGAGATACTCGCCTCCCAAAAGAAAATCCTGTCGTTTCCATAGAAACGTTACTCGATTTAGAAGGAGAACTCATAGAACGCATAGAATTTCATAGCGGCGCAATTTCCGTGTTAATTCGTCAATGTGAGGGAGCGAGGGATGCAGTAAAGAAGGAATAGCGAATCGGAAGGGAGACACTCGCCTCCCAAAAGAAAATCCTGTATTTTCCATAGAAACGTTACTCGGTTTAGAAGGAGAAGACATAAAATCCATAGTATTTCATAGCGATGCAATTTCAGTTTTAATTCGACAAAGCGAGGGAGCGAGGGATGCAGTAAAGAAGGAATAGGGCATCGCATAGGAGATACTCGCCTCCCAAAAGCAAATCCTGTCGTTTCCATAGAAACGTTACTTGATTTAGAAGGAGAAGTCATAGAACGCATAGTATTTCGTAGCGGCTCAATTTCCGTGTTAATTCGTCAATGTGAGGGAGCGAGGGATGCAGTAAAGAAGGAATAGTGCATCTGAAGGGAGACACTCGCCTCCCAAAAGAAAATCCTGTATTATCCATAGAAACGTTACTCGGTTTAGAAGGAGAAGACATAAAACTCATAGTATTTCATAGCGATGCAATTTCAGTTTTAATTCGACAAAGCGAGGGAGCGAGGGATGCAGTAAAGAAGGAATAGTGCATCGTAAACGAGATACTCGGCTCCCAATAGACAAACCTGTGGTTTCCAGAGAAACGTTACTCGAATTAGAAGTAGAAGTCATTGATCGAATAGTATTTCATAGCGACGTAATTTCCGTGTTAATTCGTCAGTGTGAGGGAACGAGCTGTGAAGTAAAGAAGGAATAGTGCATCGGAAAGGAGATACTCGCCTCCCAAAAGAAAATCATCTCGTTTCCATAGAAACGTTACTCGATTTAGAAGGAGAAGACATAAAACCCATAGTATTTCACAGTGATGCAATTTCAGTTTTAATTCGACAAAGTGAGGGAGCGAGGGATGCAGTAAAGAAGGATTAGTGCATCGCATAGGAGATACTCACCTCCCAAAAGAAAATCCTGTCGTATCCATAGAAACGTTACTCGATTTAGAAGGAGAAGTCATAGAACGCATAGAATTTCATAGCGGCGCAATTTCCGTGTTAATTCGTCAATGTGAGGGAGCGAGGGATGCAGTAAAGAAGGAATAGTGCATCGGAAGGGAGACACTCGCCTCCCAAAAGAAAATCCTGTATTTTTCATAGAAACGTTGCTCGGTTTAGAAGGAGAAGACATAAAACCCATAGTATTTCATAGCGATGCAATTTCAGTTTCAATTTGACAAAGCGAGGGAGCGAGGGATGCAGTAAAGAAGGAATAGTGCATCGCATAGGAGATACTCGCCTCCCAAAAGAAAATCCTGTCGTTTCCATAGAAACACTACTCGAATTAGAAGGAGAAGTCATAGAACGCATAGTATTTCATAGCGGCGCTATTTCCGTGTTAATTCGTCAATGTGAGGGAGCGAGGGATGCAGTAAAGAAGGAATAGTGCATCGGAAGGGAGACACTCGCCTCCCAAAAGAAAATCCTGTATTTTCCATAGAAACGTTATTCGGTTTAGAAGGAGAAATCAAAAAACCCATAGTATTTCATAGCGATGCAATTTCAGTTTTAATTCGACAAAGTGAGGCAGCGAGGGATGCAGTAAAGAAGCAATAGTGCATCGTAAAGGAAATACTCGCCTCCCAAAAGAAAATCCTGTCGTTTCCATAGAAACGTTACTCGATTTAGAAGGAGAAGTCATAGAACGCATAGTATTTCATAGCGGCGCAATTACCGTGTTAATTCGTCAATGTGAGGGAGCGAGGTATGCAGTAAAGAAGGAATAGTGCATCGGAAGGTAGACACTCGAGCCCCAAAAGAAAATCCTGTATTTTCCATAGAAACGTTACTCGGTTTAGAAGAAGAAGACATAAAACCCATAATATTTCATAGCGATGCAATTTCAGTTATAATTCGACAAAGCGAGGGATGCAGTAAAAAAGGAATAGTGCATCACATTGGAGATACTCGCCTCCCAAAAGAAAATCCTATCGTTTCCATAGAAACGTTACTCGATTTAGAAGGAGAAGTCATAGAACGCATAGTATTTCATAGCGGCGCTATTACCGTGTTAATTCGTCAATGTGAGGGAGCGAAAGATATAGTAAAGAAGGAATAGTGCAACGGAAGGGAGACACTCGCCTCCCAAAAGGAAATCCTGTATTTTCCATAGAAACGTTACTCGGTTTAGATGGAGAAGACATAAAACCCATAGTATTTCATAGCGATGCAATTTCAGTTTTAATTCGACAAAGCGAGGGAGCGAGGGATGCAGTAAAGAGGGAATAGTGCATCGCATTGGAGATACTCGCCTCCCAAAAGAGAATCCTGTCGTTTCCATAGAAACGTTACTCGACTTAGAAGGAGAAGTCATTGATCGAATAGTATTTCATAGCGACGCAATTTCCGTGTTAATTCGTCAATGTGAGGGAACGAGCTGTGAAGTAAAGAAGGGATAGTGCAATGGAAAGGAGATACTCGCCTCCCAAAAGAAAATCCTGTCGTTTCCATAGAAACGTTACTCGATTTAGAAGGAGAAGTCATAGAACGCATAGAATTTCATAGCGGCGCAATTTCCGTGTTAATTCGTCGATGTGAGGGAGCGAGGGCTGCAGTAAAGAAGGAATAGTGAATCGAAGGGAGACACTTGCCTCCCAAAAGAAAATCCTGTATTTTCCATAGAAACGTTACTCGGTTTAGAAGGAGAAGACATAAAACCCATAGTACTTCATAGCGATGCAATTTCAGTTTTAATTCGACAAAGCGAGGGAGCGAGGGATGCAGTAAAGAAGGAATAGTGCATCGCATAGGAGATACTCGCCTCCCAAAAGAAAATCCTATCGTTTCCATAGAAACGGCACTCGATTTAGAAGGAGAAGTCATAGAACGCATAGTATTTCATAGCGGCGCAATTTCCGTGTTAATTCGTCAATGTGAGGGAGCGAGGGATGCAGTAAAGAAGGAATAGTGCATCGGAAGGGAGACACTCGCCTCCCAAAAGAAAATCCTGTATTTTCCATAGAAACGTTGATCGGTTTAGAAGGAGAAGACATAAAACCCATAGTATTTCATAGCGATGCAATTTCAGTTTTAATTCGACAAATCGAGGGAGCGATGGATGCAGTAAAGAAGGAATAGTGCATCGCATAGGAGATACTCGCCTCCCAAAAGAGAATCCTGTCGTTTCCATAGAAACGTTACTCTATTTAGAAGGAGAAGTCATTGATCGAATAGTATTTCATAGCGACGCAATTTCCGTGTTAATTCGTCAATGTGAAAGAACGAGCTGTGAAGTAAAGAAGGGATAGTGCAATGGAAAGGAGATTCTCGCCTCCCAAAAGAAAATCCTGTCGTTTCCATAGAAACGTTACTCGATTTAGGGGGAGAAGTCATAGAACGCATAGAATTTCATAGCGGCGCAATTTCCGTGTTAATTCGTCAATGTGAGGGAGCGAGGGATGCAGTAAAGAAGGAATAGTGCATCGGAAGGTAGACACTCGTGTCCCAAAAGAAAATCCTGTATTTTCCATAGAAACGTTACTCGGTTTAGAAGGAGAAGACATAAAATCCATTGTATTTCATAGCGATGCAATTTCAGTTTTAATTCGACATAGCGAGGGATGCAGTAAAGAAGGAATAGTGCATCACATAGGAGATACTCGCCTCCCAAAAGAAAATCCTGTCGTTTCCATAGAAACGTTACTCGATTTGGAAGGAGAAGTCATAGAACGCATAGTATTTCATAGCGGCGCTATTTCCGTGTTAATTCGTCAATGTGAGGGAGCCAGGGATGCAGTAAAGAAGGAATTGTGCATCGGAAGGGAGACACTCGCCTCCCAAAACAAAATCCTGTATTTTCCACAGAAACGTTACTCGGTTTAGAAGGAGAAGACATAAAACCCATAGTATTTCATAGCGATGCAATTTCAGTTTTAATTCGACAAAGCGAGGGAGCGAGGGATGCAGTAATGAGGGAATAGTGCATCGCATTGGAGATACTCGCCTCCCAAAAGAGAATCCTGTCGTTTCCATAGAAACGTTACTCGATTTAGGGGGAGAAGTCATAGAACGCATAGAATTTCATAGCGGCGCAATTTCCGTGTTAATTCGCCAATGTGAGGGAGCGAGGGATGCAGTAAAGAAGGAATAGTGCATCGGAAGGTAGACACTCGAGTCCCAAAAGAAAATCCTGTATTTTCCATAGAAACGTTACTCGGTTTAGAAGGAGAAGACATAAAACCCATAGTATTACATAGCGATGCAATTTCAGTTTTAATTCGACAAAGCGAGGGAGCGAGGGATGCAGTAAAGAAGGAATAGTGCATCGCATAGGAGATACTCGCCTCCCAAAAGAAAATCCTGTCGTTTCCAAAGAAACGTTACTCGATTTAGAAGGAGAAGTCATAGAACGCATAGTATTTCATAGCGGCGCCATTTCCGTGTTAATTCGTCAATGTGAGGGAGCGAGGGATGCAGTAAAGAAGGAATAGTGCATCGGAAGGGAGACACTCGCCTCCCAATAGAAAATCCTGTATTTTCCATAGAAACGTTAATCGGTTTAGAAGGAGAAGACATAAAACCCATAGTATTTCATAGCGATGCAATTTCAGTTTTAATTCGACAAATCGAGGGAGCGAGGGATGCAGTAAAGAAGGAATAGTGCATCGCATAGGAGATACTCGCCTCCCAAAAGAAAATCCTGTCGTTTCCAGAGAAACGTTACTCGAATTAGAAGGATAAGTCATTAATCGAATAGTATTTCATAGCGACCCAATTTCTGTGTTAATTCGTCAATGTGAGGGAACGAGCTGTGAAGTAAAGAAGGAATAGTGCATCGGAAAGGTGATACTCGCCTCCTAAAAGAAAATCCTGTCGTTTCCATAGAAACGTTACTCGATTTAGAAGGAGAAGACATAGAACGCATAGTATTTCATAGCGGCGCAATTACCGTGTTAATTCGTCAATGTGAGGGAGCGAGGTATGCAGTAAAGAAGGAATAGTGCATCGGATCGTAGACACTCGAGTCCCAAAAGAAAATCCTGTATTTTCCATAGAAACGTTACTCGGTTTAGAAGGAGAAGACATAAAACCCATAGTATTACATAGCGATGCAATTTCAGTTTTAATTCGACAAAGCGAGGGAGCGAGGGATGCAGTAAAGAAGGAATAGTGCATCACATAGGAGATACTCGCCTCCCAAAAGAATATCCTGTCGTTTCCATAGAAACGTTACTCGATTTAGAAGGAGAAGCCATAGAACGCATAGTATTTCATAGCGGCGCTATTTCCGTGTTAATTCGTCAATGTGAGGGAGCGAGGGATGCAGTAGAGAAGGAATAGTGCATCGGAAGGGAGACAGTCGCCTCCCAAAAGAAAATCCTGTATTTTCCATAGCAATGATACTCGGTTTAGAAGGAGGAGACATAAAACCCATAGTATTTCATAGCGATGCAATTTCAGTTTTAATTCGACAAAGCGAGGGAGCGAGGGATGCAGTAATGAGGGAATAGTGCATCGCATTGTAGATACTCGCCTCCCAAAAGAGAATCCTGTCGTTTCCATAGAAACGTTACTCGATTTAAAAGGAGAAGCCATTGATCGAATAGTATTTCATAGCGACGCAATTTCCGTGTTAATTCGTCAATGTGAGGGAACGAGCTGTGAAGTAAAGAAGGGATAGTGCAATGGAAAGGAGATACTCGCCTCCCAAAAGAAAATCCTGTCGTTTCCATAGAAACGTTACTCGATTTAGAAGGAGAAGTCATAGAACGCATAGAATTTCATAGCGGCGCATTTTCCGTGTTAATTCGTCGATGTGAGGGAGCAAGGGCTGCAGTAAAGAAGGAATAGTGAATCGAAGGGAGACACTTGCCTCCCAAAAGAAAATCCTGTATTTTCCATAGAAACGTTACTCGGTTTAGAAGGAGTAGACATAAAACCCATAGTATTTCATAGCGATGCAAATTCAGTTTTAATTCGACAAAGCGAGGGAGCGAGGGATGCAGTAAAGAAGGAATAGTGCATCCCATAGGAGATACTCGCCTCCCAAAAGAAAATCCTATCTTTTCCATAGAAACGTTACTCGATTTAGAAGGAAAAGTCATAGAACGCATAGTATTTCATAGCGGCGCAATTTCCGTGTTAATTCGTCAATGTGAGGGAGCGAGGGATGCAGTAAAGAAGGAATAGTGCATCGGAAGGGAGACACTCGCCTCCCAAAAGAAAATCCAGTATTTTCCATAGAAACGTTAATCGGTTTAGAAGGAGAAGACATAAAACCCATAGTATCTCATAGCGATGCAATTTCAGTTTTAATTCGACAAATCGAGGGAGCGAGGGATGCAGTAAAGAAGGAATAGTGCATCACATAGGAGATACTCGCCTGCCAAAAGAAAATCCTGCCGTTTCCATAGAAACGTTACTCTATTTAGAAGGAGAAGTCATTGATCGAATAGTATTTCATAGCGACGCAATTTCCGTGTTAATTCGTCAATGTGAAAGAACGAGCTGTGAAGTAAAGAAGGGATAGTGCAATGGAAAGGAGATTCTCGCCTCCCAAAACAAAATCCTGTCGTTTCCATAGAAACGTTACTCGATTTAGGGGGAGAAGTCATAGAACGCATAGAATTTCATAGCGGCGCAATTTCCGTGTTAATTCGTCAATGTGAGGGAGCGAGGGATGCAGTAAAGAAGGAATAGTGCATCGGAAGGTAGACACTCGTGTCCCAAAAGAAAATCCTGTATTTTCCATAGAAACGTTACTCGGTTTAGAAGGAGAAGACATAAAACCCATAGTATTTCATAGCGATGCAATTTCAGTTTTAATTCGACAAAGCGAGGGAGCGAGGGATGCAGTAAAGAAGGAATAGTGCATCACATAGGAGATACTCGCCTCCCAAAAGAAAATCCTGTCGTTTACATAGAAACGTTACTCGATTTAGAAGGAGAAGCCATAGAACGCATAGTATTTCATAGCGGCGTTATTTCCGTGTTAATTCGTCAATGTGAGGGAGCGAGGGATGCAGTAAAGAAGGAATAGTGCATCGGAAGGGAGACACTCGCCTCCCAAAAGAAAATCCTGTATTTTCCATAGAAACGTTAATCAGTTTAGAAGGAGAAGACATAAAACCCATAGTATTTCATAGCGATGCAATTTCAGTTTTAATTCGACAAATCGAGGGAGCGAGGGATGCAGTAAAGAAGGAATAGTGCATCGCATAGGAGATACTCGCCTCCCAAAAGAAAATCCTGTCGTTTCCAGAGAAACGTTACTCGAATTAGAAGGATAAGTCATTAATCGAATAGTATTTCATAGCGACGCAATTTCTGTGTTTATTCGTCAATGTGAGGGAACGAGCTGTGAAGTAAAGAAGGAATAGTGCATCGGAAAGGAGATACTCGCCTCCTAAAAGAAAATCCTGTCGTTTCCATAGAAACGTTACTCGATTTAGAAGGAGAAGACATAGAACGCATAGTATTTCATAGCGGCGCAATTACCGTGTTAATGCGTCAATGTGAGGGAGCGAGGTATGCAGTAATGAAGGAATAGTGCATCGGAAGGTAGACACTCGAGTCCCAAAAGAAAATCCTGTATATTCCATAGAAACGTTACTCGGTTTAGAAGGAGAAGACATAAAACCCATAGTATTACATAGCGATGCAATTTCAGTTTTAATTCGACAAAGCGAGGGAGCGAGGGATGCAGTAAAGAAGGAATAGTGCATCACATAGGAGATACTCGCCTCCGAAAAGAAAATCCGGTCGTTTCCATAGAAACGTTACTCGATTTAGAAGGAGAAGCCATAGAACGCATAGTATTTCATAGCGGCGCTATTTCCGTGTTAATTCGTCAATGTGAGTGAGCGAGGGATGCAGTAGAGAAGGAATAGTGCATCGGAAGGGAGACAGTCGCCTCCCAAAAGAAAATCCTGTATTTTCCATAGAAATGATACTCGGTTTAGAAGGAGAAGACATAAAACCCATAGTATTTCATAGCGATGCAATTTCAGTTTTAATTCGACAAAGCAAGGGGGCGAGGGATGCAGTAAAGAAGGAATAGTGCATCGCATAGGAGATACTCGCCTCCCAAAAGAAAATCCTGTCGTTTCCATAGAAACGTTACTCGATTTAGAAGGAGAAGTCATGGAACGCATAGTATATCATAGCGGCGCCATTTCCGTGTTAATTCGTCAATGTGAGGGAGCGAGGGATGCAGTAAAGAAGGAATAGTGCATCGGAAGGGAGACACTCGCCTCCCAAAAGAAAATCCTGTATTTTCCATAGAAACGTTATCGGTTTAGAAGGAGAAGACATAAAACCCATAGTATTTCATAGCGATGCAATTTCAGTTTTAATTCGACAAATCGAGGGAGCGAGGAATGCAGTAAAGAAGGAATAGTGCATCGCATAGGAGATACTCGCCTCCCAAAAGAAAATCCTGTCGTTTCCAGAGAAACGTTACTCGAATTAGAAGGAGAAGTCATTAATCGAATAGTGTTTCATAGCGACGCAATTTCTGTGTTAATGCGTCAATGTGAGGGAACGAGCTGTGAAGTAAAGAAGGAATAGTGCATCGGAAAGGAGATACTCGCCTCCTAAAAGAAAATCCTGTCGTTTCCATAGAAACGTTACTCGATTTAGAAGGAGAAGACATAGAACGCATAGTATTTCATAGCGGCGCAATTACCGTGTTAATTCGTCAATGTGAGGGAGCGAGGTATGCAGTAAAGAAGGAATAGTGCATCGGAAGGTAGACACTCGAGTCCCAAAAGAAAATCCTGTATTTTCCATAGAAACGTTACTCGGTTTAGAAGGAGAAGACATAAAACCCATAGTATTTCAAAGCGATGCAATTTCAGTTTTAAATCGACAAACCGAGGGAGCGAGGGATGCAGTAAGGAAGGAATAGTGCATCACATAGCAGATACTCGCCTCCCAAAAGAAAATCCTGTCGTTTCCATAGAAAGTTACTCGATTTAGAAGGAGAAGTCATAGAACGCATAGTATTTCATAGCGGCGCTATTTCCGTGTTAATTCGTCAATGTGAGGGAGCGAGGGATGCAGTAAAGAAGGAATAGTGCATCGGAAGGGAGACACTCGCCTCCCAAAAGAAAATCCTGTATTTTCCATAGAAACGTTACTCGGTTTAGAAGGAGAAGACATAAAACCCATAGTATTTCATAGCGATGCAATTTCAGTTTTAATTCGACAAAGCGAGGGAGCGAGGGATGCAGTAAAGAAGGAATAGTGCATCGCATAGGAGATACTCGCCTCCCAAAAGAAAATCCTATCTTTTCCATTGAAACGTTACTCGATTTAGAAGGAGAAGTCATAGAGCGCATAGTATTTCATAGCGGCGCAATTTCCGTGTTAATTCGTCAATGTGAGGGAGCGAGGGATGCAGTAAAGAAGGAATAGTGCATCGGAAGGGAGACACTCGCCTCCCAAAAGAAAATCCTGTATTTTCCATAGAAACGTTAATCGGTTTAGAAGGAGAAGACATAAAACCCATAGTATTTCATAGCGATGCAATTTCAGTTTTAATTCGACAAATCGAGGGAGCGAGGGATGCAGTAAAGAAGGAATAGTGCATCGCATAGGAGATACTCGCCTGCCAAAAGAAAATCCTGTCGTTTCCATAGAAACGTTACTCTATTTAGAAGGAGAAGTCATTGATCGAATAGTATTTCATAGCGACGCAATTTCCGTGTTAATTCGTCAATGTGAAAGAACGAGCTGTGAAGTAAAGAAGGAATAGTGCATCGGAAAGGAGATACTCGCCTCCCAAAAGAAAATCCTGTCGTTTTCATACAAACGTTACTCGATTTAGATGGAGAAGTCATAGAACGCATAGTATTTCATAGCGGCGCAATTTCCGTTTTAATTCGACAATGTGAGGGGGCGAGGGATGCAGTAAAGAAAGAATAGTGCATCGGAAGGGAGGCACTCGCCTCCCAAAAGAAAATCCTGTATTTTCCGTAGAAACGTTACTTGGTTTAGAAGGAGGAGACACAAAACCCGTAGTATTTCATAGCGATGCAATTTCAGTTTTAATGCGACAAAGCGAGGGAGCGAGGGATGCAGTAAAGAAGGAATAGTGCATCGCATAGGAGATACTCGCATCCCAAAAGAAAATCCTGTCGTTTCCATAGAAACGTTACTCGATTTAGAAGGAGAAGTCATAGAACGCATAGTATTTCATAGCGGCGCAATTTCCGTGTTAATTCGTCAATGTGATGGAGCGAGGGATCAGTAAAGAAGGAGTAGTGCATCGGAAGGGAGACACTCGCCTCCCAAAAGAAAATCCTGTATTTTCCGTAGAAACGTTACTCGGTTTAGAAGGAGAAGACATAAAACCCATAGTATTTCATAGCGATGCAAATTCAGTTTTAATTTGACAAAGCGAGGGAGCGAGGGATGCAGTAAAGAAGGAATAGTGCATCGCATAGGAGTTACTCGCCTCCCAAAAGAAAATCCTATCTTTTCCATAGAAACGTTACTCGATTTAGAAGGAGAAGTCATAGAACGCATAGTATTTCATAGCGGCGCTATTTCCGTGTTAAATCGTCAATGTGAGGGAGCGAGGGATGCAGTAAAGAAGGAATAGTGCATCGGAAGGGAGACACTCGCCTCCCAAAAGAAAATCCTGTATTTTCCATAGAAACGTTACTCGGTTTAGAAGGAGAAGACATAAAACCCATAGTATTTCATAGCGATGCAATTTCAGTTTTAATTCGACAAAGCGAGGGAGCGAGGGATGCAGTAATGAGGGAATAGTGCATCGCATTGTAGATACTCGCCTCCCAAAAGAGAATCCTGTCGTTTCCATAGAAACGTTACTCGATTTAAAAGGAGAAGTCATTGATCGAATAGTATTTCATAGCGACGCAATTTCCGTGTTAATTCGTCAATGTGAGGGAACGAGCTGTGAAGTAAAGAAGGGATAGTGCAATGGAAAGGAGATACTCGCCTCCCAAAAGAAAATCCTGACGTTTCCATAGAAACGTTACTCGATTTAGAAGGAGAAGTCATAGAACGCATAGAATTTCATAGCGGCGCATTTTCCGTGTTAATTCGTCGATGTGAGGGAGCAAGGGCTGCAGTAAAGAAGGAATAGTGAATCGAAGGGAGACACTTGCCTCCCAAAAGAAAATCCTGTATTTTCCATAGAAACGTTACTCGGTTTAGTAGGAGAAGACATAAAACCCATTGTATTTCATAGCGATGCAAATTCAGTTTTAATTCGACAAAGCGAGGGAGCGAGGGATGCAGTAAAGAAGGAATAGTGCATCGCATAGGAGATACTCGCCTCCCAAAAGAAAATCCTATCTTTTCCATAGAAACGTTACTCGATTTTGAAGGAGAAGTCATAGAACGCATAGTATTTCATAGCGGCGCAATTTCCGTGTTAATTCGTCAATGTGAGGGAGCGGGGGATGCAGTAAAGAAGGAATAGTGCATCGGAAGGGAGACACTCGCCTCCCAAAAGAAAATCCTGTATTTTCCATAGAAACGTTAATCGGTTTAGAAGGAGAAGACATAAAACCCATAGTATTTCATAGCGATGCAATTTCAGTTTTAATTCGACAAATCGAGGGAGCGAGGGATGCAGTAAAGAAGGAATAGTGCATCGCATAGGAGATACTCGCCTGCCAAAAGAAAATCCTGTCGTTTCCATAGAAACGTTACTCTATTTAGAAGGAGAAGTCATTGATCGAATAGTATTTCATAGCGACGCAATTTCCGTGTTAATTCGTCAATGTGAAAGAACGAGCTGTGAAGTAAAGAAGGGATAGTGCAATGGAAAGGAGATTCTCGCCTCCCAAAACAAAATCCTGTCGTTTCCATAGAAACGTTACTCGATTTAGGGGGAGAAGTCATAGAACGCATAGAATTTCATAGCGGCGCAATTTCCGTGTTAATTCGTCAATGTGAGGGAGCGAGGGATGCAGTAAAGAAGGAGTAGTGCATCGGAAGGTAGACACTCGTGTCCCAAAAGAAAATCCTGTATTTTCCATAGAAACGTTACTCGGTTTAGAAGGAGCAGACATAAAACCCATAGTATTTCATAGCGATGCAAATTCAGTTCTAATTCGACAAAGCGAGGGAGCGAGGGATGCAGTAAAGAAGGAATAGTGCATCACATAGGAGATACTCGCCTCCCAAAAGAAAATCCTGTCGTTTCCATAGAAACGTTACTCGATTTAGAAAGAGAAGTCATAGAACGCATAGTATTTCATAGCGGCGCTATTTCCGTGTTAATTCGTCAATGTGAGGGAGCGAGGGATGCAGTAAAGAAGGAATAGTGCATCGGAAGGGAGACACTCGCCTCCCAAAACAAAATCCTGTATTTTCCATAGAAACGTTACTCGGTTTAGAAGGAGAAGACATAAAACCCATAGTATTTCATAGCGATGCAATTTCAGTTTTAATTCGACAAAGCGAGGGAGCGAGGGATGCAGTAATGAGGGAATAGTGCATCGCATTGGAGATACTCGCCTCCCAAAAGAGAATCCTGTCGTTTCCATAGAAACGTTACTCGATTTAGGGGGAGAAGTCATAGAACGCATAGAATTTCATAGCGGCGCAATTTCCGTGCTAATTCGTCAATGTGAGGGAGCGAGGGATGCAGTAAAGAAGGAATAGTGCATCGGAAGGTAGACACTCGAGTCCCAAAAGAAAATCCTGTATTTTCCATAGAAACGTTACTCGGTTTAGAAAGAGAAGACATAAAACCCATAGTGTTTCATAGCGATGCAATTTCAGTTTTAATTCGACAAAGCGAGGGAGCGAGGGATGCAGTAAAGAAGGAATAGTGCAACACATAGGAGATACTCGCCTCCCAAAAGAAAATCCAGTCGTTTACATAGAAACGTTACTCGATTTAGAAGGAGAAGCCATAGAACGCATAGTATTTCATAGCGGCGCTATTTCCGTGTTAATTCGTCAATGTGAGGGAGCGAGGGATGCAGTAAAGAAGGAATAGTGCATCGGAAGGGAGACACTCGCCTCCCAAAAGAAAATCCTGTATTTTCCATAGAAACCTTAATCGGTTTAGAAGGAGAAGACATAAAACCCATAGTATTTCATAGGGATGCAATTTCAGTTTTAATTCGACAAAGCGAGGGAGCGAGGGATGCAGTAAAGAAGGAATAGTGCATCGCATAGGAGATACTCGCCTCCCTAAAGAAAATCCTGTCGTTTCCATAGAAACGTTACTCGATTTAGAAGGAGAAGTCATAGAACGCATAGTATTTCATAGCGGCGCCATTTCCGTGTTAATTCGTCAATGTGAGGAAGCGAGGGATGCAGTAAAGAAGGAATAGTGCATCGGAAGGGAGACACTCGCCTCCCAAAAGAAAATCCTGTATTTTCCATAGAAACGTTAATCGGTTTAGAAGGAGAAGACATAAAACCCATAGTATTTCATAGCGATGCAATTTCAGTTTTAATTCGACGAATCGAGGGAGCGAGGGATGCAGTAAAGAAGGAATAGTGCATCGCATAGGAGATACTCGCCTCCCAAAAGAAAATCCTGTCGTTTCCAGAGAAACGTTACTCGAATTAGAAGGAGAAGTCATTAATCGAATAGTATTTCATAGCGACGCAATTTCTGTGTTAATTCGTCAATGTGAGGGAACGAGCTGTGAAGTAAAGAAGGAATAGTGCATCGGAAAGGAGATACTCGCCTCCCAAAAGAAAATCCTGTCCTTTCCATAGAAACGTTACTCGATTTAGAAGGAGAAGTCATAGAACGCATAGTATTTCATAGCGGCGCAATTACCGTGTTAATTCGTCAATGTGAGGGAGCGAGGTATGCAGTAAAGAAGGAATAGTGCATCGGAAGGTAGACACTCGAGTCCCAAAAGAAAATCCTGTATTTTCCATAGAAACGTTACTCGGTTTAGAAGGAGAAGACATAAAACCCATAGTATTTCATAGCGATGCAATTTCAGTTTTAATTCGACAAAGCGACGGAGCGATGGATGCAGTAAAGAAGGAATAGTGCATCACATAGGAGATACTCGCCTCCCAAAAGAAAAACCTGTCGTTTCCATAGAAACGTTACTCGATTTAGAAGGAGAAGTCATAGAACGCATAGTATTTCATAGCGGCGCTATTTCCGTGTTAATTCGTCAATGTGAGGGAGCGCGGGATGCAGTAAAGAAGGAATAGTGCATCGGAAGGGAGACACTCGCCTCCCAAAGGAAAATCCTGTATTTTCCATAGAAACGTTACTCGGTTTAGAAGGAGAGGACATAAAACCCATAGTATTTCATAGCGATGCAATTTCAGTTTTAATTCGACAAAGCGAGGGAGCGAGGGATGCAGTAATGAGGGAATAGTGCATCGCATTGTAGATACTCGCCTCCCAAAAGAGAATCCTGTCGTTTCCATAGAAACGTTACTCGATTTAGAAGCAGAAGTCGTTGATCGAATAGTATTTCATAGCGACGCAATTTCCGTGTTAATTCGTCAATGTGAGGGAACGAGCTGTGAAGTAAAGAAGGGATAGTGCAATGGAAAGGAGATACTCGCCTCCCAAAAGAAAATCCTGTCGTTTCCATAGAAACGTTACTCGATTTAGAAGGAGAAGTCATAGAACGCATAGAATTTCATAGCGGCGCAATTTCCGTGTTAATTCGTCGATGTGAGGGAGCGAGGGCTGCAGTAAAGAAGGAATAGTGAATCGAAGGGAGACACTTGCGTCGCAAAAGAAAATCCTGTATTTCCCATAGAAACGTTACTCGGTTTAGAAGGAGAAGACATAAAACCCATAGTATTTCATAGCGATGCAATTTCAGTTTTAATTCGACAAATCGAGGGAGCGAGGGATGCAGTAAAGAAGGAATAGTGCATCGCATAGGAGATACTCGCCTCCCAAAAGAAAATCCTAAATTTTCCATAGAAACGTTACTCGATTTAGAGGGAGAAGTCATAGAACGCATAGTATTTCATAGCGGCGCAATTTCCGTGTTAATTCGTCAATGTGAGGGAGCGAGGGATGCAGTAAAGAAGGAATAGTGCATCGGAAGGGAGACACTCGCCTCCCAAAAGAAAATCCTGTATTTTCCATAGAAACGTTAATCGGTTTAGAAGGAGAAGACATAAAACCCATAGTATTTCATAGCGATGCAATTTCAGTTTTAATTCGACAAATCGAGGGAGCGAGGGATGCAGTAAAGAAGTAATAGTGCATCGCATAGGAGATACTCGCCTCCCAAAAGAAAATCCTGTCGTTTCCATAGAAACGTTACTCTATTTAGAAGGAGAAGTCATTGATCGAATAGTATTTCATAGCGACGCAATTTCCGTGTTAATCCGTCAATGTGAAAGAACGAGCTGTGAAGTAAAGAAGGGATAGTGCAATGGAAAGGAGATACCTGCCTCCCAAAAGAAAATCCTGTCGTTTCCATAGAAACGTTACTCGATTTAGAAGGAGAAGTCATAGAACGCATAGTATTTCATAGCGGCGCAATTTCCGTGTTAATTCATCAATGTGAGGGAGCGAGGCATGCAGTATAGAAGGAATAATGCATCGGAAGGGAGACACTCGCCACACAAAAGAAAATCCTGTATTTTCCATAGAAACGTTACTCGGTTTAGAAGGAGAAGACATAAAACCCATAGTATTTCATAGCGATGCAATTTTAGTTTTAATTCGACAAAGCGAGGGAGCGAGGGATGCAGTAAAGAAGGAATAGTGCATCACATAGGAGATACTCGCCTCCCAAAAGAAAATCCGGACGTTTCCATAGAAACGTTACTCGATTTAGAAGGAGAAGTCATAGAACGCATAGTATTTCATAGCGGCGCTATTTCCGTGTTAATTCGTCAATGTGAGGGAGCGAGGGATGCAGTAAAGAAGGAATAGTGCATCGGAAGGGAGACACTCGCCTCCCAAAACAAAATCCTGTATTTTCCATAGAAACGTTACTCGGTTTAGAAGGAGAAGACATAAAACCCATAGTATTTCATAGCGATGCAATTTCAGTTTTAATTCGACAAAGCGAGGGAGCGAGGGATGCAGTAATGAGGGAATAGTGCATCGCATTGGAGATACTCGCCTCCCAAAAGAGAATCCTGTCGTTTCCATAGAAACGTTACTCGATTTAGGGGGAGAAGTCATAGAACGCATAGAATTTCATAGCGGCGCAATTTCCGTGTTAATTCGTCAATGTGAGGGAGCGAGGGATGCAGTAAAGAAGGAATAGTGCATCGGAAGGTAGACACTCGAGTCCCAAAAGAAAATCCTGTATTTTCCATAGAAACGTTACTCGGTTTAGAAAGAGAAGACATAAAACCCATAGTGTTTTATAGCGATGCAATTTCAGTTTTAATTCGACAAAGCGAGGGAGCGAGGGATGCAGTAAAGAAGGAATAGTGCATCGCATAGGAGATACTCGCCTCCCTAAAGAAAATCCTGTCGTTTCCATAGAAACGTTACTCGATTTAGAAGGAGAAGTCATAGAACGCATAGTATTTCATAGCGGCGCCATTTCCGTGTTAATTCGTCAATGTGAGGAAGCGAGGGATGCAGTAAAGAAGGAATAGTGCATCGGAAGGGAGACACTCGCCTCCCAAAAGAAAATCCTGTATTTTCCATAGAAACGTTAATCGGTTTAGAAGGAGAAGACATAAAACCCATAGTATTTCATAGCGATGCAATTTCAGTTTTAATTCGACGAATCGAGGGAGCGAGGGATGCAGTAAAGAAGGAATAGTGCATCGCATAGGAGATACTCGCCTCCCAAAAGAAAATCCTGTCGTTTCCAGAGAAACGTTACTCGAATTAGAAGGAGAAGTCATTAATCGAATAGTATTTCATAGCGACGCAATTTCTGTGTTAATTCGTCAATGTGAGGGAACGAGCTGTGAAGTAAAGAAGGAATAGTGCATCGGAAAGGAGATACTCGCCTCCCAAAAGAAAATCCTGTCCTTTCCATAGAAACGTTACTCGATTTAGAAGGAGAAGTCATAGAACGCATAGTATTTCATAGCGGCGCAATTACCGTGTTAATTCGTCAATGTGAGGGAGCGAGGTATGCAGTAAAGAAGGAATAGTGCATCGGAAGGTAGACACTCGAGTCCCAAAAGAAAATCCTGTATTTTCCATAGAAACGTTACTCAGTTTAGAAGAAGAAGACATAAAACCCATAGTATTTCATAGCGATGCAATTTCAGTTTTAATTCGACAAAGCGAGGGAGCGATGGATGCAGTAAAGAAGGAATAGTGCATCACATAGGAGATACTCGCCTCCCAAAAGAAAAACCTGTCGTTTCCATAGAAACGTTACTCGATTTAGAAGGAGAAGTCATAGAACGCATAGTATTTCATAGCGGCGCTATTTCCGTGTTAATTCGTCAATGTGAGGGAGCGAGGGATGCAGTAAAGAAGGAATAGTGCATCGGAAGGGAGACACTCGCCTCCCAAAGGAAAATCCTGTATTTTTCATAGAAACGTTACTCGGTTTAGAAGGAGAGGACATAAAACCCATAGTATTTCATAGCGATGCAATTTCAGTTTTAATTCGACAAAGCGAGGGAGCGAGGGATGCAGTAATGAGGGAATAGTGCATCGCATTGTAGATACTCGCCTCCCAAAAGAGAATCGTGTCGTTTCCATAGAAACGTTACTCGATTTAGAAGCAGAAGTCGTTGATCGAATAGTATTTCATAGCGACGCAATTTCCGTGTTAATTCGTCAATGTGAGGGAACGAGCTGTGAAGTAAAGAAGGGATAGTGCAATGGAAAGGAGATACTCGCCTCCCAAAAGAAAATCCTGTCGTTTCCATAGAAACGTTACTCGATTTAGAAGGAGAAGTCATAGAACGCATAGAATTTCATAGCGGCGCAATTTCCGTGTTAATTCGTCGATGTGAGGGAGCGAGGGCTGCAGTAAAGAAGGAATAGTGAATCGAAGGGAGACACTTGCCTCGCAAAAGAAAATCCTGTATTTCCCATAGAAACGTTACTCGGTTTAGAAGGAGAAGACATAAAACCCATAGTATTTCATAGCGATGCAATTTCAGTTTTAATTCGACAAATCGAGGGAGCGAGGGATGCAGTAAAGAAGGAATAGTGCATCGCATAGGAGATACTCGCCTCCCAAAAGAAAATCCTAAATTTTCCATAGAAACGTTACTCGATTTAGAGGGAGAAGTCATAGAACGCATAGTATTTCATAGCGGCGCAATTTCCGTGTTAATTCGTCAATGTGAGGGAGCGAGGGATGCAGTAAAGAAGGAATAGTGCATCGGAAGGGAGACACTCGCCTCCCAAAAGAAAATCCTGTATTTTCCATAGAAACGTTAATCGGTTTAGAAGGAGAAGACATAAAACCCATAGTATTTCATAGCGATGCAATTTCAGTTTTATTCGACAAATCGAGGGAGCGAGGGATGCAGTAAAGAAGTAATAGTGCATCGCATAGGAGATACTCGCCTCCCAAAAGAAAATCCTGTCGTTTCCATAGAAACGTTACTCTATTTAGAAGGAGAAGTCATTGATCGAATAGTATTTCATAGCGACGCAATTTCCGTGTTAATCCGTCAATGTGAAAGAACGAGCTGTGAAGTAAAGAAGGGATAGTGCAATGGAAAGGAGATTCTCGCCTCCCAAAAGAAAATCCTGTCGTTTCCATAGAAACGTTACTCGATTTAGGGGGAGAAGTCATATAACGCATAGAATTTCATAGCGGCGCAATTTCCGTGTTAACTCGTCAATGTGAGGGAGCGAGGGATGCAGTAAAGAAGGAATAGTGAATCGGAAGTGAGACACTCGCCTCCCAAAAGAAAATCCTGTATTTTCCATAGAAACGTTACTCGGTTTAGAAGGAGAAGACATAAAATCCATAGTATTTCATAGCGATGCAATTTCAGTTTTAATTCGACAAAGCGAGGGAGCGAGGGATGCAGTAAAGAAGGAATAGTGCATCGCATAGGAGATACTCGCCTCCCAAAAGAAAATCCTGTGGTTTCCAGAGAAACGTTACTCGAATTAGAAGGAGAAGTCATTGATCGAATAATATTTCATAGCGACGCAATTTCTGTGTTAATTCGTCAATGTGAGGGAACGAGCTGTGAAGTAAAGAAGGAATAGTGCATCGGAAAGGAGATACCTGCCTCCCAAAAGAAAATCCTGTCGTTTCCATAGAAACGTTATTCGATTTAGAAGGAGAAGTCATAGAACGCATAGTATTTCATAGCGGCGCAATTTCCGTGTTAATTCATCAATGTGAGGGAGCGAGGCATGCAGTATAGAAGGAATAATGCATCGGAAGGGAGACACTCGCCACCCAAAAGAAAATCCTGTATTTTCCATAGAAACGTCACTCAGTTTAGAAGGAGAAGACATATAACCCATAGTATTTCATAGCGGTGCAATTTCAGTTTTAATTCGACAAAGCGAGGGATGCAGTAAGGAAGGAATAGTGCATCACATAGGAGATACTCGCCTCCCAAAAGAAAATCCTGTCGTTTCCATAGAAACGTTACTCGATTTAGAAGGAGAAGTCGTTGATCGAATAGTATTTCATAGCGACGCAATTTCTGTGTTAATTCGTCAATGTGAGGGAACGAGCTGTGAAGTAAAGAAGGAATAGTGCATCGGAAAGGAGATACTCGCCTCCCAAAAGAAATCCTGTTGTTTCCATAGAAACGTTACTCAATTTAGAAGGAGTAGTCATAGAACGCATAGTATTTCATAGCGGCGCAATTTCCGTGTTAATTCGTCAATGTGAGGAGCGAGGGATGCAGTAAAGAAAGAATAGTGCATCGAAGGGAGGCACTCGCCTCCCAAAAGAAAATCCTGTATTTTCCGTAGAAACGTTACTTGATTTAGAAGGAGGAGACACAAAACCCGTAGTATTTCATAGCGATGCAATTTCAGTTTTAATGCGACAAAGCGAGGGAGCGAGGGATGCAGAAAAAGAAGGAATAGTGCATCGCATAGGCGATACTCGCCTCCCAAAAGAAAATCCTGTCGTTTCCATAGAAACGTTACTCGATTTAGACGGAGAAGTCATAGAACGCATAGTATTTCATAGCGGCGCAATTTCCGTGTTAATTCGTCAATGTGAGGGAGCGAGGGATGCAGTAAAGAAGGAATAGTGCATCGGAAGGGAGACACTCTCCTCCCAAAAGAAAATCCTGTATTTTCCATAGAAACGTTACTCGGTTTAGAAGGAGAAGACATAAAACCCATAGTATTTCATAGCGATACAATTTCAGTTTTAATTCGACAAAGCGAGGGAGCGAGGGATGCAGTAAAGAAGGAATAGTGAATTGCATAGGAGATACTCGCCTCCCAAAAGAAAATGCTGTCGTTTCCATAGAAACGTTACTCGATTGAGAAGGAGAAGTCATTGAACGAATTGTATTTCATAGCGACGCAATTTCCGTGTTAATTCGTCAATGTGAGGGAACGAGCTGTGAAGTAAAGAAGGAATAGTGCATCGGAAAGGAGATACTCGCCTCCCAAAAGAAAATCCTGTTGTTTCCATAGAAACGTTACTCAATTTAGAAGGAGTAGTCATAGAACGCATAGTATTTCATAGCGGCGCAATTTCCGTGTTAATTCGTCAATGTGAGGGAGCGAGGGATGCTATAAAGAAGGAATAGTGCATCGGAAGGGAGACACTCGCCTCCCAAAAGAAAATGCTCCCGTTTCCATAGAAACGTTACTCGAATTAGAAGGAGAATACAAAAAACCCATAGTATTTCATAGCGATGCAATTTCAGTTTCAATTCGACGAAGCGAAGGAGCGAGGGATGCAGTAAAGAAGGAATAGTGCATCGTAAAGGAGATACTCGCCTCCCAAAAGAAAATCCTGTGGTTTCCATAGAAACGTTACTCGATTTAGAAGGAGAAGTCATAGAACGCATAGTAATTTCATAGCGGCGCAATGTCCGTGATAATTCGTCAATGTGAGGGAGCGAGGGATGCAGAAAAGAAGGAATAGTGCATCGGAAGGGAGACACTCGCCTCCCAAATTAAAATCCCGTATTTTCCATCGAAACGTTTCTCAGTTTAGAAGGAGAAGACATATAACCCATAGTATTTCATAGCGGTGCAATTTCAGTTTTAATTTGACAAAGCGAGGGAGCGAGGGATGCAGTAAAGAAGGAATAGTTCATCGCATTGGAGATACTCGCCTCCAAAAAGAAAATCCTGTCGTTTCCATAGAAACGTTACTCGATTTAGAAGGAGATGTTATAGAACGCATAGTATTTCATAGCGGCGCAATTTCCGTGTTAATTCGTCAATGTGAAGTTGCGAGGGATGCAGTAAAATAGGAATAGTGCATCGGAAGGGAGACACTCGCCTCCCAAAAGAAAATCCTGTATTTTCCATAGAAACGTTACTCAGATTAGAAGGAGAAGACATATAACCCATAGTATTTCATAGCGGTGCAATTTCAGTTTTAATTCGACAAAGCGAGGGAGCGAGGGATGCAGTAAAGAAGGAACAGTGCATCCTAAACGAGATACTCGCCTCCCAAAAGAAAATCCTGTGGTTTCCAGAGAAACGTTACTCGAATTAGAAGGAGAAGTCATTGATCGAATAGTATTTCATAGCGACGCAATATCTGTGTTAATTCGTCAATGTGAGGGAACGAGCTGTGAAGTAAAGAAGGAATAGTGCATCGGAAAGGAGATACTCGCCTCCCAAAAGAATATCCTTTCTTTTCATACAAACGTTACTCGTCTTAGAAGGAGAAGTCATAGGACGCATAGTATTTCATAGCGGCGCAATTTCCGTTTTAATTCGACAATGTGAGGGGGCGAGGGATGCAGTAAAGAAAGAATAGTGCATCGGAAGGGAGACACTCGCCTCCCAAAAGAAAATCCTGTATTTTCCGTAGAAACGTTACTTGGTTTAGAAGGAGGAGACATAAAACCCGTAGTATTTCATAGCGATGCAATTTCAGTTTTAATGCGACAAAGCGAGGGAGCGAGGGATGCAGTAAAGAAGGAATAGTGCATCGCATAGGAGATACTCGCCTCCCAAAAGAAAATGCTGTCGTTTCCATAGAAACGTTACTCCATTTAGAAGGAGAAGTCATAGAACGCATTGTATTTCATAGCGGCGCAATTTCCGTGTTAATTCGTCAATGTGAGGGAGCGAGGGATCAGTAAAGAAGGAGTAGTGCATCGGAAGGGAGACACTCGCCTCCCAAAAGAAAATCCTGTATTTTCCGTAGAAACGTTACTCGGTTTAGAAGGAGAAGACATAAAACCCATAGTATTTCATAGCGATGAAATTTCAGTTTTAATTCGACAAAGCTAGGGAGCGAGGGATGCTGTAAAGAAGGAATAGTGCATCGCATAGGCGATACTCGCCTCCCAAAAGAAAATCCTGTCGTTTCCATAGAAACGTTACTCGATTTAGACGGAGAAGTCATAGAACGCATAGTATTTCATAGCGGCGCAATTTCCGTGTTAATTCGTCAATGTGAGGGAGCGAGGGATGCAGTAAAGAAGGGATAGTGCATTGGAAGGGAGACACTCGCCTCCCAAAAGAAAATCCTGTATTTTCCATAGAAACGTTACTCGGTTTAGAAGGAGAAGACATAAAACCCATAGTATTTCATAGCGATGCAATTTCAGTTTTAATTCGACAAAGCGAGGGAGCGAGGGATGCAGTAAAGAAAGAATAGTGAATTGCATAGGAGATACTCGCCTCCCAAAAGAAAATGCTGTAGTTTCCATAGAAACGTTACTCGATTGAGAAGGAGAAGTCATAGAGCGCATAATATTTCATAGCGGCGCAATTTCCGGGTTAATTCGTCAATGTGAGGGAGCGAGGGATGCAGTAAAGAAGGGATAGTGCATTGGAAGGGAGACACTCGCCTCCCAAAAGAAAATCCTGTATTTTCCATAGAAACGTTACTCGGTTTAGAAGGAGAAGACATAAAACCCATAGTATTTCATAGCGATGCAATTTCAGTTTTAATTCGACAAAGCGAGGGAGCGAGGGATGCAGTAAAGATAGAATAGTGCATCGTAAACGAGATAGTCGACTCCCAAATGAAAAACCTGTGTTTTCCAGAGAAACGTTACTTGAAATGGAAGGAGAAGACATTGATCGAATAGTATTTCATAGCGACGCAATTTCCGTGTTCATTCGTCAATGCGAGGGAACGAGCTGTGAAGTAAAGAAGGAATAGTGCATCGGAAAGGAGATACGCGCCTCCCAAAAGAAAATCCTCTCGTTTCCATAGAAACGTTACTCGATTTAGAAGGAGAAGACATAAAAGACATAGTATTTCACAGTGTTGCAATTTCAGTTTTAATTCGACAAAGTGAGGGAGCGAGGGATGCAGTAAAGAAGGAATAGTGCATCGCATAGGAGATACTCGCCTCCCAAAAGAAAATGCTGTCGTTTCCATAGAAACGTTACTCGATTTAGAAGGAGAAGTCATAGAACGCATAGAATTTCATAGCGGCGCAATTTATGTGTTAATTCGTCAATGTGAGGGAGCGAGGGATGCAGTAAAGAAGGAATAATGCATCGGAAGGGAGACACTCGCCTCCCAAAAGAAAATCCTGTATTTGCCATAGAAACGTTACTCGTTTTAGAAGGAGAAGACATAAAACCCATAGTATTTTATGGCGATGCAGTTTCAGTTTCAATTCGACAAAGCGAGGGAGCGAGGGATGCAGTAAAGAAGGAATAGTGCTTCGCATAGGAGATACTCGCCTCCCAAAAGAAAATCCTGTCGTTTCCATAGAAACGTTACTCGAGTTAGAAGGAGAAGTCATAGAACGCATAGTATTTCATAGCGGCGCTATTTCCGTGTTAATTCGTCAATGTGATTGAGCGAGGGATGCAGTAAAGAAGGAATACTGCGTCGCATAGGAGATACTCGCCTCCCAAAAGAAAATCCTGTATTTTCCATAGAAACGTTACTCGGTTTAGAAGGAGAAGACATAAAACCCATAGTATTTCGTAGCGATGAAATTTCAGTTTTAATTCGACAAAGTGAGGGAGCGAGGGATGCAGTAAAGAAGGAATAGTGCATCGCAAAAGAGATACTCGCC
The DNA here is from genome assembly GCF_021461385.2 of Schistocerca piceifrons. NCBI lineage: Eukaryota > Metazoa > Arthropoda > Insecta > Orthoptera > Acrididae > Schistocerca > Schistocerca piceifrons. Next base: position 164,199 of record NW_025727272.1, on the reverse strand, counting down.
TTCCAAAAGAAAATCCTGTCGTTTCCATAGAAACGTTACTCGATTTAGAAGGAGAAGTCATAGAACGCATAGTAATTTCATAGCGGCGCAATGTCCGTGATTATTTGTCAATGTGAGGGAGCGAGGGATGCAGTAAAGAAGGAATAGTGCATCGGAAGGGAGACACTCGCCTCCCAAAAGAAAATCCTGTATTTTCCATAGAAACGTTACTCGGTTTAGAAGGAGAAAACAAAAAACCCATAGTATTTCATAGCGATGCAATTTCAGTTTTAATTTGACAAAGCGAGGGAGCGAGGGATGCAGTAAAGAAGGAATAGTTCATCGCATTGGAGATACTCGCCTCCAAAAAGAAAATCCTGTCGTTTCCATAGAAACGTTACTCGATTTAGAAGGAGATGTTATAGAACGCATAGTATTTCATAGCGGCGCAATTTCCGTGTTAATTCGTCAATGTGAAGTTGCGAGGGATGCAGTAAAATAGGAATAGTGCATCGGAAGGGAGACACTCGCCTCCCAAAAGAAAATCCTGTATTTTCCATAGTAACGTTACTCAGTTTAGAAGGAGAAGACATATAACCCATAGTATTTCATAGCGGTGCAATTTCAGTTTTAATTCGACAAAGCGAGGTAGCGAGGGATGCAGTAAGGAAGGAATAGTGCATCACATAGGAGAAAACTCGCCTCCCAAAAGAAAATCCTGTCGTTTCCATAGAAACGTTACTCGATTTAGAAGGAGAAGTCGTTGATCGAATAGTATTTCATAGCGACGCAATTTCTGTGTTAATTCGTCAATGTGAGGGAACGAGCTGTGAAGTAAAGAAGGAATAGTGCATCGGAAAGGAGATACTCGCCTTCCAAAAGAAAATCCTGTCGTTTCCATAGAAACGTTACTCAATTTAGAAGGAGGATTCATAGAACGCAAGGTATTTCATAGCGGCGCAATTTCCGTGTTAATTCGTCAATGTGAGGGAGCGAGGGATGCAGTAAAGAAGGAATAGTGCATCGGAAGGGAGACCCTCGCCTCCCAAAAGAAAATTCTCCCGTTTCCATAGAAACGTTACTCGATTTAGAAGCAGAAGACATAAAACCCATAGTATTTCATAGCGATGCAATTTCTGTTTTAATTCGACAAAGTGAGGGAGCGAGGGATGCAGTAAAGAAGGAATAGTGCATCCTAAACGAGATACTCGCCTCCCAAAAGAAAATCCTGTGGTTTCCAGAGAAACGTTACTCGAATTAGAAGGAGAAGTCATTGATTGAATAGTATTTCATAGCGACGCAATATCTGTGTTAATTCGTCAATGTGAGGGAACGAGCTGTGAAGTAAAGAAGGAATAGTGCATCGGAAAGGACATACTCGCCTCCCAAAAGAATATCCTTTCTTTTCATACAAACGTTACTCGATTTAGAAGGAGAAGTCATAGGACGCATAGTATTTCATAGCGGCGCAATTTCCGTTTTAATTCGACAATGTGAGGGGGCGAGGGATGCAGTAAAGAAAGAATAGTGCATCGGAAGGGAGACACTCGCCTCCCAAAAGAAAATCCTGTATTTTCCGTAGAAACGTTACTTGGTTTAAAAGGAGGAGACATAAAACCCGTAGTATTTCATAGCGATGCAATTTCAGTTTTAATGCGACAAAGCGAGGGAGCGAGGGATGCAGTAAAGAAGGAATAGTGCATCGCATAGGAGATACTCGCCTCCCAAAAGAAAATGCTGTCGTTTCCATAGAAACGTTACTCCATTTAGAAGGAGAAGTCATAGAACGCATTGTATTTCATAGCGGCGCAATATCCGTGTTAATTCGTCAATGTGAGGGAGCGAGGGATCAGTAAAGAAGGAGTAGTGCATCGGAAGGGAGACACTCGCCTCCCAAAAGAAAATCCTGTATTTTCCGTAGAAACGTTACTCGGTTTAGAAGGAGAAGACATAAAACCCATAGTATTTCATAGCGATGAAATTTCAGTTTTAATTCGACAAAGCGAGGGAGCGAGGGATGCAGTAAAGAAGGAATAGTGCATCGCATAGGCGATACTCGCCTCCCAAAAGAAAATCCTGTCGTTTCCATAGAAGCGTTACTCGATTTAGACGGAGAAGTCATAGAACGCATAGTATTTCATAGCGGCGCAATTTCCGTGTTAATTCGTCAATGTGAGGGAGCGAGGGATGCAGTAAAGAAGGGATAGTGCATTGGAAGGGAGACACTCGCCTCCCAAAAGAAAATCCTGTATTTTCCATAGAAACGTTACTCGGTTTAGAAGGAGAAGACATAAAACCCATAGTATTTCATAGCGATGCAATTTCAGTTTTAATTCGACAAAGCGAGGGAGCGAGGGATGCAGTAAAGAAGGAATAGTGAATTGCATAGGAGATACTCGCCTCCCAAAAGAAAATGCTGTCGTTTCCATAGAAACGTTACTCGATTGAGAAGGAGAAGTCATAGAGCGCATAATATTTCATAGCGGCGCAATTTCCGGGTTAATTCGTCAATGTGAGGGAGCGAGGGATGCAGTAAAGAAGGGATAGTGCATTGGAAGGGAGACACTCGCCTCCCAAAAGAAAATCCTGTATTTTCCATAGAAACGTTACTCGGTTTAGAAGGAGAAGACATAAAACCCATAGTATTTCATAGCGATGCAATTTCAGTTTTAATTCGACAAAGCGAGGGAGCGAGGGATGCAGTAAAGATAGAATAGTGCATCGTAAACGAGATAGTCGACTCCCAAATGAAAAACCTGTGGTTTCCAGAGAAACGTTACTCGAAATGGAAGGAGAAGACATTGATCGAATAGTATTTCATAGCGACGCAATTTCCGTGTTAATTCGTCAATGTGAGGGAGCGAGGGATGCTATAAAGAAGGAATAGTGCATCGGAAGGGAGACACTCGCCTCCCAAAAGAAAATGCTCCCGTTTCCATAGAAACGTTACTCGAATTAGAAGGAGAATACAAAAAACCCATAGTATTTCATAGCGATGCAATTTCAGTTTCAATTCGACGAAGCGAAGGAGCGAGGGATGCAGTAAAGAAGGAATAGTGCATCGTAAAGGAGATACTCGCCTCCCAAAAGAAAATCCTGTGGTTTCCATAGAAACGTTACTCGATTTAGAAGGAGAAGTCATAGAACGCATAGTAATTTCATAGCGGCGCAATGTCCGTGATAATTCGTCAATGTGAGGGAGCGAGGGATGCAGAAAAGAAGGAATAGTGCATCGGAAGGGAGACACTCGCCTCCCAAATTAAAATCCCGTATTTTCCATCGAAACGTTTCTCAGTTTAGAAGGAGAAGACATATAACCCATAGTATTTCATAGCGGTGCAATTTCAGTTTTAATTTGACAAAGCGAGGGAGCGAGGGATGCAGTAAAGAAGGAATAGTTCATCGCATTGGAGATACTCGCCTCCAAAAAGAAAATCCTGTCGTTTCCATAGAAACGTTACTCGATTTAGAAGGAGATGTTATAGAACGCATAGTATTTCATAGCGGCGCAATTTCCGTGTTAATTCGTCAATGTGAAGTTGCGAGGGATGCAGTAAAATAGGAATAGTGCATCGGAAGGGAGACACTCGCCTCCCAAAAGAAAATCCTGTATTTTCCATAGAAACGATACTCAGTTTAGAAGGAGAAGACATATAACCCATAGTATTTCATAGCGGTGCAATTTCAGTTTTAATTCGACAAAGCGAGGGAGCGAGGGATGCAGTAAAGAAGGAACAGTGCATCCTAAACGAGATACTCGCCTCCCAAAAGAAAATCCTGTGGTTTCCAGAGAAACGTTACTCGAATTAGAAGGAGAAGTCATTGATCGAATAGTATTTCATAGCGACGCAATATCTGTGTTAATTCGTCAATGTGAGGGAACGAGCTGTGAAGTAAAGAAGGAATAGTGCATCGGAAAGGAGATACTCGCCTCCCAAAAGAATATCCTTTCTTTTCATACAAACGTTACTCGTCTTAGAAGGAGAAGTCATAGGACGCATAGTATTTCATAGCGGCGCAATTTCCGTTTTAATTCGACAATGTGAGGGGGCGAGGGATGCAGTAAAGAAAGAATAGTGCATCGGAAGGGAGACACTCGCCTCCCAAAAGAAAATCCTGTATTTTCCGTAGAAACGTTACTTGGTTTAGAAGGAGGAGACATAAAACCCGTAGTATTTCATAGCGATGCAATTTCAGTTTTAATGCGACAAAGCGAGGGAGCGAGGGATGCAGTAAAGAAGGAATAGTGCATCGCATAGGAGATACTCGCCTCCCAAAAGAAAATGCTGTCGTTTCCATAGAAACGTTACTCCATTTAGAAGGAGAAGTCATAGAACGCATTGTATTTCATAGCGGCGCAATTTCCGTGTTAATTCGTCAATGTGAGGGAGCGAGGGATCAGTAAAGAAGGAGTAGTGCATCGGAAGGGAGACACTCGCCTCCCAAAAGAAAATCCTGTATTTTCCGTAGAAACGTTACTCGGTTTAGAAGGAGAAGACATAAAACCCATAGTATTTCATAGCGATGAAATTTCAGTTTTAATTCGACAAAGCTAGGGAGCGAGGGATGCTGTAAAGAAGGAATAGTGCATCGCATAGGCGATACTCGCCTCCCAAAAGAAAATCCTGTCGTTTCCATAGAAACGTTACTCGATTTAGACGGAGAAGTCATAGAACGCATAGTATTTCATAGCGGCGCAATTTCCGTGTTAATTCGTCAATGTGAGGGAGCGAGGGATGCAGTAAAGAAGGGATAGTGCATTGGAAGGGAGACACTCGCCTCCCAAAAGAAAATCCTGTATTTTCCATAGAAACGTTACTCGGTTTAGAAGGAGAAGACATAAAACCCATAGTATTTCATAGCGATGCAATTTCAGTTTTAATTCGACAAAGCGAGGGAGCGAGGGATGCAGTAAAGAAAGAATAGTGAATTGCATAGGAGATACTCGCCTCCCAAAAGAAAATGCTGTAGTTTCCATAGAAACGTTACTCGATTGAGAAGGAGAAGTCATAGAGCGCATAATATTTCATAGCGGCGCAATTTCCGGGTTAATTCGTCAATGTGAGGGAGCGAGGGATGCAGTAAAGAAGGGATAGTGCATTGGAAGGGAGACACTCGCCTCCCAAAAGAAAATCCTGTATTTTCCATAGAAACGTTACTCGGTTTAGAAGGAGAAGACATAAAACCCATAGTATTTCATAGCGATGCAATTTCAGTTTTAATTCGACAAAGCGAGGGAGCGAGGGATGCAGTAAAGATAGAATAGTGCATCGTAAACGAGATAGTCGACTCCCAAATGAAAAACCTGTGTTTTCCAGAGAAACGTTACTTGAAATGGAAGGAGAAGACATTGATCGAATAGTATTTCATAGCGACGCAATTTCCGTGTTCATTCGTCAATGCGAGGGAACGAGCTGTGAAGTAAAGAAGGAATAGTGCATCGGAAAGGAGATACGCGCCTCCCAAAAGAAAATCCTCTCGTTTCCATAGAAACGTTACTCGATTTAGAAGGAGAAGACATAAAAGACATAGTATTTCACAGTGTTGCAATTTCAGTTTTAATTCGACAAAGTGAGGGAGCGAGGGATGCAGTAAAGAAGGAATAGTGCATCGCATAGGAGATACTCGCCTCCCAAAAGAAAATGCTGTCGTTTCCATAGAAACGTTACTCGATTTAGAAGGAGAAGTCATAGAACGCATAGAATTTCATAGCGGCGCAATTTATGTGTTAATTCGTCAATGTGAGGGAGCGAGGGATGCAGTAAAGAAGGAATAATGCATCGGAAGGGAGACACTCGCCTCCCAAAAGAAAATCCTGTATTTGCCATAGAAACGTTACTCGTTTTAGAAGGAGAAGACATAAAACCCATAGTATTTTATGGCGATGCAGTTTCAGTTTCAATTCGACAAAGCGAGGGAGCGAGGGATGCAGTAAAGAAGGAATAGTGCTTCGCATAGGAGATACTCGCCTCCCAAAAGAAAATCCTGTCGTTTCCATAGAAACGTTACTCGAGTTAGAAGGAGAAGTCATAGAACGCATAGTATTTCATAGCGGCGCTATTTCCGTGTTAATTCGTCAATGTGATTGAGCGAGGGATGCAGTAAAGAAGGAATACTGCGTCGCATAGGAGATACTCGCCTCCCAAAAGAAAATCCTGTATTTTCCATAGAAACGTTACTCGGTTTAGAAGGAGAAGACATAAAACCCATAGTATTTCGTAGCGATGAAATTTCAGTTTTAATTCGACAAAGTGAGGGAGCGAGGGATGCAGTAAAGAAGGAATAGTGCATCGCAAAAGAGATACTCGCCTTCCAAAAGAAAATCCTGTCGTTTCCATAGAAACGTTACTCGATTTAGAAGGAGAAGTCATAGAACGCATAGTAATTTCATAGCGGCGCAATGTCCGTGATTATTTGTCAATGTGAGGGAGCGAGGGATGCAGTAAAGAAGGAATAGTGCATCGGAAGGGAGACACTCGCCTCCCAAAAGAAAATCCTGTATTTTCCATAGAAACGTTACTCGGTTTAGAAGGAGAAAACAAAAAACCCATAGTATTTCATAGCGATGCAATTTCAGTTTTAATTTGACAAAGCGAGGGAGCGAGGGATGCAGTAAAGAAGGAATAGTTCATCGCATTGGAGATACTCGCCTCCAAAAAGAAAATCCTGTCGTTTCCATAGAAACGTTACTCGATTTAGAAGGAGATGTTATAGAACGCATAGTATTTCATAGCGGCGCAATTTCCGTGTTAATTCGTCAATGTGAAGTTGCGAGGGATGCAGTAAAATAGGAATAGTGCATCGGAAGGGAGACACTCGCCTCCCAAAAGAAAATCCTGTATTTTCCATAGTAACGTTACTCAGTTTAGAAGGAGAAGACATATAACCCATAGTATTTCATAGCGGTGCAATTTCAGTTTTAATTCGACAAAGCGAGGTAGCGAGGGATGCAGTAAGGAAGGAATAGTGCATCACATAGGAGAAAACTCGCCTCCCAAAAGAAAATCCTGTCGTTTCCATAGAAACGTTACTCGATTTAGAAGGAGAAGTCGTTGATCGAATAGTATTTCATAGCGACGCAATTTCTGTGTTAATTCGTCAATGTGAGGGAACGAGCTGTGAAGTAAAGAAGGAATAGTGCATCGGAAAGGAGATACTCGCCTTCCAAAAGAAAATCCTGTCGTTTCCATAGAAACGTTACTCAATTTAGAAGGAGGATTCATAGAACGCAAGGTATTTCATAGCGGCGCAATTTCCGTGTTAATTCGTCAATGTGAGGGAGCGAGGGATGCAGTAAAGAAGGAATAGTGCATCGGAAGGGAGACCCTCGCCTCCCAAAAGAAAATTCTCCCGTTTCCATAGAAACGTTACTCGATTTAGAAGCAGAAGACATAAAACCCATAGTATTTCATAGCGATGCAATTTCTGTTTTAATTCGACAAAGTGAGGGAGCGAGGGATGCAGTAAAGAAGGAATAGTGCATCCTAAACGAGATACTCGCCTCCCAAAAGAAAATCCTGTGGTTTCCAGAGAAACGTTACTCGAATTAGAAGGAGAAGTCATTGATTGAATAGTATTTCATAGCGACGCAATATCTGTGTTAATTCGTCAATGTGAGGGAACGAGCTGTGAAGTAAAGAAGGAATAGTGCATCGGAAAGGACATACTCGCCTCCCAAAAGAATATCCTTTCTTTTCATACAAACGTTACTCGATTTAGAAGGAGAAGTCATAGGACGCATAGTATTTCATAGCGGCGCAATTTCCGTTTTAATTCGACAATGTGAGGGGGCGAGGGATGCAGTAAAGAAAGAATAGTGCATCGGAAGGGAGACACTCGCCTCCCAAAAGAAAATCCTGTATTTTCCGTAGAAACGTTACTTGGTTTAAAAGGAGGAGACATAAAACCCGTAGTATTTCATAGCGATGCAATTTCAGTTTTAATGCGACAAAGCGAGGGAGCGAGTGATGCAGTAAAGAAGGAATAGTGCATCGCATAGGAGATACTCGCCTCCCAAAAGAAAATGCTGTCGTTTCCATAGAAACGTTACTCCATTTAGAAGGAGAAGTCATAGAACGCATTGTATTTCATAGCGGCGCAATATCCGTGTTAATTCGTCAATGTGAGGGAGCGAGGGATCAGTAAAGAAGGAGTAGTGCATCGGAAGGGAGACACTCGCCTCCCAAAAGAAAATCCTGTATTTTCCGTAGAAACGTTACTCGGTTTAGAAGGAGAAGACATAAAACCCATAGTATTTCATAGCGATGAAATTTCAGTTTTAATTCGACAAAGCGAGGGAGCGAGGGATGCAGTAAAGAAGGAATAGTGCATCGCATAGGCGATACTCGCCTCCCAAAAGAAAATCCTGTCGTTTCCATAGAAGCGTTACTCGATTTAGACGGAGAAGTCATAGAACGCATAGTATTTCATAGCGGCGCAATTTCCGTGTTAATTCGTCAATGTGAGGGAGCGAGGGATGCAGTAAAGAAGGGATAGTGCATTGGAAGGGAGACACTCGCCTCCCAAAAGAAAATCCTGTATTTTCCATAGAAACGTTACTCGGTTTAGAAGGAGAAGACATAAAACCCATAGTATTTCATAGCGATGCAATTTCAGTTTTAATTCGACAAAGCGAGGGAGCGAAGGATGCAGTAAAGAAGGAATAGTGAATTGCATAGGAGATACTCGCCTCCCAAAAGAAAATGCTGTCGTTTCCATAGAAACGTTACTCGATTGAGAAGGAGAAGTCATAGAGCGCATAATATTTCATAGCGGCGCAATTTCCGGGTTAATTCGTCAATGTGAGGGAGCGAGGGATGCAGTAAAGAAGGGATAGTGCATTGGAAGGGAGACACTCGCCTCCCAAAAGAAAATCCTGTATTTTCCATAGAAACGTTACTCGGTTTAGAAGGAGAAGACATAAAACCCATAGTATTTCATAGCGATGCAATTTCAGTTTTAATTCGACAAAGCGAGGGAGCGAGGGATGCAGTAAAGATAGAATAGTGCATCGTAAACGAGATAGTCGACTCCCAAATGAAAAACCTGTGGTTTCCAGAGAAACGTTACTCGAAATGGAAGGAGAAGACATTGATCGAATAGTATTTCATAGCGACGCAATTTCCGTGTTAATTCGTCAATGTGATTGAGCGAGGGATGCAGTAAAGAAGGAATACTGCGTCGCATAGGAGATACTCGCCTCCCAAAAGAAAATCCTGTATTTTCCATAGAAACGTTACTCGGTTTAGAAGGAGAAGACATAAAACCCATAGTATTTCGTAGCGATGAAATTTCAGTTTTAATTCGACAAAGTGAGGGAGCGAGGGATGCAGTAAAGAAGGAATAGTGCATCGCAAAAGAGATACTCGCCTTCCAAAAGAAAATCCTGTCGTTTCCATAGAAACGTTACTCGATTTAGAAGGAGAAGTCATAGAACGCATAGTAATTTCATAGCGGCGCAATGTCCGTGATTATTTGTCAATGTGAGGGAGCGAGGGATGCAGTAAAGAAGGAATAGTGCATCGGAAGGGAGACACTCGCCTCCCAAAAGAAAATCCTGTATTTTCCATAGAAACGTTACTCGGTTTAGAAGGAGAAAACAAAAAACCCATAGTATTTCATAGCGATGCAATTTCAGTTTTAAATCGACAAAGTGAGGGAGCGAGGGATGCAGTAAAGAAGGAATAGTTCATCGCATTGGAGATACTCGCCTCCCAAAAGAAAATCCTGTCGTTTCCATAGAAACGTTACTCGATTTAGAAGGAGAAGTTATAGAACGCATAGTATTTCATAGCGGCGCATTTTCCGTGTTAATTCGTCAATGTGAAGGAGCGAGGGATGCAGTAAAATAGGAATAGTGCATCGGAAGGGAGACACTCGCCTCCCAAAAGAAAATCCTGTATTTTCCATAGAAACGTTACTCAGTTTAGAAGGAGAAGACATATAACCCATAGTATTTCATAGCGGTGCAATTTCAGTTTTAATTCGACAAAGCGAGGGAGCGAGGGATGCAGTAAGGAGGGAATAGTGCATCACATAGGAGATACTCGCCTCCCAAAAGAAAATCCTGTCGTTTCCATGGAAACGTTACTCGATTTAGAAGGAGTAGTCGTTGATCGAATAGTATTTCATAGCGACGCAATTTCTGTGTTAATTCGTCAATGTGAGGGAACGAGCTGTGAAGTAAAGAAGGAATAGTGCATCGGAAAGGAGATACTCGCCTTCCAAAAGAAAATCCTGTCGTTTCCATAGAAACGTTACTCAATTTAGAAGGAGTAGTCATAGAACGCATAGTATTTCATAGCGGCGCAATTTCCGTGTTAATTCGTCAATGTGAGGGAGCGAGGGATGCAGTAAAGAAGGAGTAGTGCATCGGAAGGGAGACCCTCGCCTCCCAAAAGAAAATCCTCCCGTTTCCATAGAAACGTTACTCGATTTAGAAGCAGAAGACACAAAAACCCATAGTACTTCATAGCGATGCAATTTCTGTTTTAATTCGACAAAGTGAGGGAGCGAGGGATGCAGTAAAGAAGGAATAGTGCATCGTAAACGAGATACTCGCCTCCCAAAAGATAATCCTGTGGTTTCCAGAGAAACGTAACTCGAATTAGAAGGAGAAGTCATTGATCGAATAGTACTTCATAGCGACGCAATATCTGTGTTAATTCGTCAATGTGAGGGAGCGAGGGATCAGTAAAGAAGGAGTAGTGCATCGGAAGGGAGACACTCGCCTCACAAAAGAAAATCCTGTATTTTCCGTAGAAACGTTACTCGGTTTAGAAGGAGAAGACATAAAACCCATAGTATTTAATAGCGATGCAATTTCAGTTTTAATTCGACAAAGCGAGGGAGCGAGGGATGCAGTAAAGAAGGAATAGTGCATCGCATAGGCGATACTCGCCTCCCAAAAGAAAATCCTGTCGTTTCCATAGAAACGTTACTCGATTTAGACGGAGAAGTCATAGAACGCATAGTATTTCATAGCGGCGCAATTTCCGTGTTAATTCGTCAATGTGAGGGAGCGAGGGATGCAGTAAAGAAGGAATAGTGCATCGGAAGGGAGACACTCTCCTCCCAAAAGAAAATCCTGTATTTTCCATAGAAACGTTACTCGGTTTCGAAGGAGAAGACATGAAACCCATAGTATTTCATAGCCATACAATTTCAGTTTTAATTCGACAAAGCGTGGGAGCGAGGGATGCAGTAAAGAAGGAATAGTGAATTGCATAGGAGATACTCGCCTCCCAAAAGAAAATGCTGTCGTTTCCATAGAAACGTTACTCGATTGAGGTGGAGAAGTCATAGAGCGCATAATATTTCATAGCGGCGCAATTTCCGGGTTAATTCGTCAATGTGAGGGAGCGAGGGATGCAGTAAAGAAGGGATAGTGCATTGGAAGGGAGACACTCGCCTCCCAAAAGAAAATCCTGTATTTTCCATAGAAACGTTACTCGGTTTAGAAGGACAAGACATAAAACCCATAGTATTTCATAGCGATGGAATTTCAGTTTTTATTCGACAAAGCGAGGGAGCGAGGGATGCAGTAAAGAAGGAATAGTGCATCGCATTGGAGATACTCGCCTCCCAAAAGAAAATCCTGTCGTTTCCATTGAAACGTTACTCGATTTAGAAGGAGAAGTCATAGAACGCATAGTATTTCATGGCGGCGCTATTTCCGTGTTAATTCGTCAATGTGAGGGAGCGAGGGATGCAGTAAAGAAGGAATAGTGCATCGGAAGGGAGACACTCGCCTCCCAAAAGAAAATCCTGTATTTTCCATAGAAACGTTACTCGGTTTAGAAGGAGAAGACATAAAACCTATAGTATTTCATAGCGATGCAATTTCAGTTTTAATTCGACAAAGCGAGGGAGCGAGGGATGCAGTAAAGATAGAATAGTTTATCGTAAACGAGATAGTCGACTCCCAAATGAAAAACCTGTGGTTTCCAGAGAAACGTTACTCGAAATGGAAGGAGAAGACATTGATCGAATAGTATTTCATAGCGACGCAATTTCCGTGTTCATTCGTCAATGCGAGGGAACGAGCTGTGAAGTAAAGAAGGAATAGTGCATCGGAAAGGAGATACGCGCCTCCCAAAAGAAAATCCTCTCGTTTCCATAGAAACGTTACTCGATTTAGAAGGAGAAGACATAAAAGACATAGTATTTCACAGTGTTGCAATTTCAGTTTTAATTCGACAAAGTGAGGGAGCGAGGGATGCAGTAAAGAAGTATAGTGCATCGCATAGGAGATACTCGCCTCCCAAAAGAAAATCCTGTCGTTTCCATAGAAACGTTATCGAGTTAGAAGGAGAAGTCATAGAACGCATAGAATTTCATAGCGGCGCAATTTATGTGTTAATTCGTCAATGTGAGGGAGCGAGGGATGCAGTAAAGAAGGAATAATGCATCGGAAGGGAGACACTCGCCTCCCAAAAGAAAATCCTGTTTTTTCCATAGAAACGTTACTCGTTTTAGAAGGAGATGACATAAAACCCATAGTATTTTATAGCGATGCAGTTTCAGTTTCAATTCGACAAAGCGAGGGAGCGAGGGATGCAGTAAAGAAGGAATAGTGCTTCGCATAGGAGATACTCGCCTCCCAAAAGAAAATCCTGTCGTTTCCATAGAAACGTTACTCGAGTTAGAAGGAGAAGTCATAGAACGCATAGTATTTCATAGCGGCGCTATTTCCGTGTTAATTCGTCAATGTGATTGAGCGAGGGATGCAGTAAAGAAGGAATACTGCGTCGCATAGGAGATACTCGCCTCCCAAAAGAAAATCCTGTATTTTCCATAGAAACATTACTCGGTTTAGAAGGAGAAGACATAAAACCCATAGTATTTCGTAGCGATGAAATTTCAGTTTTAATTCGACAAAGTGAGGGAGCGAGGGTTGCAGTAAAGAAGGAATAGTGCATCGCAAAAGAGATACTCGCATTCCAAAAGAAAATCCTGTCGTTTCCATAGAAACGTTACTCGATTTAGAAGGAGAAGTCATAGAACGCATAGTAATTTCATAGCGGCGCAATGTCCGTGATTATTTGTCAATGTGAGGGAGCGAGGGATGCAGTAAAGAAGGAATAGTGCATCGGAAGGGAGACACTCGCCTCCCAAAAGAAAATCCTGTATTTTCCATAGAAACGTTACTCGGTTTAGAAGGAGAAAACAAAAAACCCATAGTATTTCATAGCGATGCAATTTCAGTTTTAAATCGACAAAGTGAGGCAGCGAGGGATGCAGTAAAGAAGGAATAGTGCATCGTAAAGGAGATACTCGCCTCCCAAAAGAAAATCCTGTGGTTTCCATAGAAACGTTACTCAATTTAGAAGGAGAAGTCATAGAACGCATAGTAATTTCATAGCGGCGCAATGTCCGTGATAATTCGTCAATGTGAGGGAGCGAGGGATGCAGTAAAGAAGGAATAGTGCATCGGAAGGGAGACACTCGCCTCCCAAATTAAAATCCCGTATTTTCCATCGAAACGTTACTCAGTTTAGAAGGAGAAGACATATAACCCATAGTATTTCATAGCGGTGCAATATCAGTTTTAATTTGACAAAGCGAGGGAGCGAGGGATGCAGTAAAGAAGGAATAGTTCATCGCATTGGAGATACTCGCCTCCCAAAAGAAAATCCTGTCGTTTCCATAGAAACGTTACTCGATTTAGAAGGAGAAGTTATAGAACGCATAGTATTTCATAGCGGCGCATTTTCCGTGTTAATTCGTCAATGTGAAGGAGCGAGGGATGCAGTAAAATAGGAATAGTGCATCGGAAGGGAGACACTCGCCTCCCAAAAGAAAATCCTGTATTTTCCATAGAAACGTTACTCAGTTTAGAAGGAGAAGACATATAACCCATAGTATTTCATAGCGGTGCAATTTCAGTTTTAATTCGACAAAGCGAGGGAGCGAGGGATGCAGTAAGGAGGGAATAGTGCATCACATAGGAGATACTCGCCTCCCAAAAGCAAATCCTGTCGTTTCCATAGAAACGTTACTCGATTTAGAAGGAGAAGTCGTTGATCGAATAGTATTTCATAGCGACGCAATTTCTGTGTTAATTCGTCAATGTGAGGGAACGAGCTGTGAAGTAAAGAAGGAATAGTGCATCGGAAAGGAGATACTCGCCTTCCAAAAGAAAATCCTGTCGTTTCCATAGAAACGTTACTCAATTTAGAAGGAGTAGTCATAGAACGCATAGTATTTCATAGCGGCGCAATTTCCGTGTTAATTCGTCAATGTGAGGGAGCGACGGATGCAGTAAAGAAGGAGTAGTGCATCGGAAGGGAGACCCTCGCCTCCCAAAAGAAAATCCTCCCGTTTCCATAGAAACGTTACTCGATTTAGAAGCAGAAGACACAAAAACCCATAGTACTTCATAGCGATGCAATTTCTGTTTTAATTCGACAAAGTGAGGGAGCGAGGGATGCAGTAAAGAAGGAATAGTGCATCGTAAACGAGATACTCGCCTCCCAAAAGAAAATCCTGTGGTTTCCAGAGAAACGTAACTCGAATTAGAAGGAGAAGTCATTGATCGAATAGTATTTCATAGCGACGCAATATCTGTGTTAATTCGTCAATGTGAGGGAGCGAGGGATCAGTAAAGAAGGAATAGTGCATCGGAAGGGAGACACTCGCCTCACAAAAGAAAATCCTGTATTTTCCGTAGAAACGTTACTCGGTTTAGAAGGAGAAGACATAAAACCCATAGTATTTCATAGCGATGCAATTTCAGTTTTAATTCGACAAAGCGAGGGAGCGAGGGATGCAGTAAAGAAGGAATAGTGCATCGCATAGGCGATACTCGCCTCCCAAAAGAAAATCCTGTCGTTTCCATAGAAACGTTACTCGATTTAGACGGAGAAGTCATAGAACGCATAGTATTTCATAGCGGCGCAATTTCCGTGTTAATTCGTCAATGTGAGGGAGCGAGGGATGCAGTAAAGAAGGAATAGTGCATCGGAAGGGAGACACTCTCCTCCCAAAAGAAAATCCTGTATTTTCCATAGAAACGTTACTCGGTTTCGAAGGAGAAGACATGAAACCCATAGTATTTCATAGCCATACAATTTCAGTTTTAATTCGACAAAGCGTGGGAGCGAGGGATGCAGTAAAGAAGGAATAGTGAATTGCATAGGAGATACTCGCCTCCCAAAAGAAAATGCTGTCGTTTCCATAGAAACGTTACTCGATTGAGGTGGAGAAGTCATAGAGCGCATAATATTTCATAGCGGCGCAATTTCCGGGTTAATTCGTCAATGTGAGGGAGCGAGGGATGCAGTAAAGAAGGGATAGTGCATTGGAAGGGAGACACTCGCCTCCCAAAAGAAAATCCTGTATTTTCCATAGAAACGTTACTCGGTTTAGAAGGAGAAGACATAAAACCCATAGTATTTCATAGCCATGGAATTTCAGTTTTTATTCGACAAAGCGAGGGAGCGAGGGATGCAGTAAAGAAGGAATAGTGCATCGCATTGGAGATACTCGCCTCCCAAAAGAAAATCCTGTCGTTTCCATAGAAACGTTACTCGATTTAGAAGGAGAAGTCATAGAACGCATAGTATTTCATGGCGGCGCTATTTCCGTGTTAATTCGTCAATGTGAGGGAGCGAGGGATGCAGTAAAGAAGGAATAGTGCATCGGAAGGGAGACACTCGCCTCCCAAAAGAAAATCCTGTATTTTCCATAGAAACGTTACTCGGTTTAGAAGGAGAAGACATAAAACCCATAGTATTTCATAGCGATGCAATTTCAGTTTTAATTCGACAAAGCGAGGGAGCGAGGGATGCAGTAAAGATAGAATAGTGCACCGTAAACGAGATAGTCGACTCCCAAATGAAAAACCTGTGGTTTCCAGAGAAACGTTACTCGAAATGGAAGGAGAAGACATTGATCGAATAGTATTTCATAGCGACGCAATTTCCGTGTTCATTCGTCAATGCGAGGGAACGAGCTGTGAAGTAAAGAAGGAATAGTGCATCGGAAAGGAGACACGCGCCTCCCAAAAGAAAATCCTCTCGTTTCCATAGAAACGTTACTCGATTTAGAAGGAGAAGACATAAAAGACATAGTATTTCACAGTGTTGCAATTTCAGTTTTAATTCGACAAAGTGAGGGAGCGAGGGATGCAGTAAAGAAGTATAGTGCATCGCATAGGAGATACTCGCCTCCCAAAAGAAAATCCTGTCGTTTCCATAGAAACGTTAGTCGATTTAGAAGGAGAAGTCATAGAACGCATAGAATTTCATAGCGGCGCAATTTATGTGTTAATTCGTCAATGTGAGGGAGCGAGGGATGCAGTAAAGAAGGGATAATGCATCGGAAGGGAGACACTCGCCTCCCAAAAGAAAATCCTGTATTTTCCATAGAAACGTTACTCGAATTAGAAGGAGAATACAAAAAACCCATAGTATTTCATAGCGATGCAATTTCAGTTTCAATTCGACAAAGCGAGGGAGCGAGGGATGCAGTAAAGAAGGAATAGTGCATCGTAAAGGAGATACTCGCCTCCCGAAAGAAAATCCTGTGGTTTCCATAGAAACGTTACTCGATTTAGAAGGAGAAGTCATAGAACGCATAGTAATTTCATAGCGGCGCAATGTCCGTGATAATTCGTCAATGTGAGGGAGCGAGGGATGCAGTAAAGAAGGAATAGTGCATCGGAAGGGAGACACTCGCCTCCCAAATTAAAATCCCGTATTTTCCATCGAAACGTTACTCAGTTTAGAAGGAGAAGACATATAACCCATAGTATTTCATAGCGGTGCAATTTCAGTTTTAATTTGACAAAGCGAGGGAACGAGGGATGCAGTAAAGAAGGAATAGTTCATCGCATTGGAGATACTCGCCTCCCAAAAGAAAATCCTGTCGTTTCCATAGAAACGTTACTCGATTTAGAAGGAGAAGTTATAGAACGCATAGTATTTCTTAGCGGTGCAATTTCCGTGTTAATTCGTCAATGTGAGGGAACGAGCTGTGAAGTAAAGAAGGAATAGTGCATCGGAAAGGAGATACTCGCCTCCCAAAAGAAAATCCTGTCGTTTTCATACAAACGTTACTCGATTTAGAAGGAGAAGTCATAGAACGCATAGTATTTCATAGCGGCGCAATTTCCGTTTTAATTCGACAATGTGAGGGGGCGAGGGATGCAGTAAAGAAAGAATAGTGCATCGGAAGGGAGACACTCGCCTCCCAAAAGAAAATCCTGTATTTTCCATAGAAACGTCACTCAGTTTAGAAGGAGAAGACATATAACCCATAGTATTTCATAGCGGTGCAATTTCAGTTTTAATTCGACAAAGCGAGGGATGCAGTAAGGAAGGAATAGTGCATCACATAGGAGATACTCGCCTCCCAAAAGAAAATCCTGTCGTTTCCATAGAAACGTTACTCGATTTAGAAGGAGAAGTCGTTGATCGAATAGTATTTCATAGCGACGCAATTTCTGTGTTAATTCGTCAATGTGAGGGAACGAGCTGTGAAGTAAAGAAGGAATAGTGCATCGGAAAGGAGATACTCGCCTTCCAAAAGAAAATCCTGTCGTTTCCATAGAAACGTTACTCAATTTAGAAGGAGTAGTCATAGAACGCATAGTATTTCATAGCGGCGCAATTTCCGTGTTAATTCGTCAATGTGAGGGAGCGAGTGCTGCAGTAAAGAAGGAATAGTGCATCGGAAGGGAGACCCTCGCCTCCCAAAAGAAAATCCTCCCGTTTCCATAGAAACGTTACTCGATTTAGAAGCAGAAGACATAAAACCCATAATATTTCATAGCGATGCAATTTCTGTTTTAATTCGACAAAGTGAGGGAGCGAGGGATGCAGTAAAGAAGGAATAGTGCATCGTAAACGAGATACTCGCCTCCCAAAGGAAAATCCTGTGGTTTCCAGAGAACCGTTACTCGAATTAGAAGGAGAAGTCATTGATCGAATAGTATTTCATAGCGACGCAATATCTGTGTTAATTCGTCAATGTGAGGGAACGAGCTGTGAAGTAAAGAAGGAATAGTGCATCGGAAAGGAGATACTCGCCTCCCAAAAGAAAATCCTCTCGTTTTCATACAAACGTTACTCGATTTAGAAGGAGAAGTCATAGAACGCATAGTATTTCATAGCGGCGCAATTTCCGTTTTAATTCGACAATGTGAGGGGGCGAGGGATGCAGTAAAGAAAGAATAGTGCATCGGAAGGGAGACACTCGCCTCCCAAAAGAAAATCCTGTATTTTCCGTAGAAACGTTACTTGGTTTAGAAGGAGGAGACACAAAACCCGTAGTATTTCATAGCGATGCAATTTCAGTTTTAATGCGACAAAGCGAGGGAGCGAGGGATGCAGTAAAGAAGGAATAGTGCATCGCATAGGAGATACTCGCCTCCCAAAAGAAAATCCTGTCGTTTCCGTAGAAACGTTACTCGATTTAGAAGGAGAAGTCATAGAACGCATAGTATTTCATAGCGGCGCAATTTCCGTGTTAATTCGTCAATGTGAGGGAGCGAGGGATCAGTAGAGAAGGAGTAGTGCGTCGGAAGGGAGACACTCGCCTCCCAAGAGAAAATCCTGTATTTTCCGTAGAAACGTTACTCGGTTTAGAAGGAGAAGACATAAAACCCATAGTATTTCATAGCGATGCAATTTCAGTTTTAATTCGACAAAGCGAAGGAGCGAGGGATGCAGAAAAAGAAGGAATAGTGCATCGCATAGGCGATACTCGCCTCCCAAAAGAAAATCCTGTCGTTTCCATAGAAACGTTACTCGATTTAGACGGAGAAGTCATAGAACGCATAGTATTTGATAGCGGTGCAATTTCCGTGTAAATTCGTCAATGTGAGGGAGCGAGGGATGCAGTAAAGAAGGAATAGTGCATCGGAAGGGAGACACTCTCCTCCCAAAAGAAAATCCTGTATTTTCCATAGAAACGTTACTCGGTTTAGAAGGAGAAGACATAAAACCCATAGTATTTCATAGCGATACAATTTCAGTTTTAATTCGACAAAGCGAGGGAGCGAGGGATGCAGTAAAGAAGGAATAGTGAATTGCATAGGAGATACTCGCCTCCCAAAACAAAATGCTGTCGTTTCCATAGAAACGTTACTCGATTGAGAAGGAGAAGTCATTGATCGAATAGTATTTCATAGCGACGCAATTTCCGTGTTAATTCGTCAATGTGAGGGAACGAGCTGTGAAGTAAAGAAGGAATAGTGCATCGGAAAGGAGATACTCGCCTCCCAAAAGAAAATCCTGTCGTTTCCATAGAAACGTTACTCAATTTAGAAGGAGTAGTCATAGAACGCATAGTATTTCATAGCGGCGCAATTTCCGTGTTAAATCGTCAATGTGAGGGAGCGAGGGATGCTATAAAGAAGGAATAGTGCATCGGAAGGGAGACACTCGCCTCCCAAAAGAAAATCCTCCCGTTTCCATAGAAACGTTACTCGAATTAGAAGGAGAATACAAAAAACCCATAGTATTTCATAGCGATGCAATTTCAGTTTGAATTCGCCAAAGCGAGGGAGCGAGGGATGCAGTAAAGAAGGAATAGTGCATCGTAAAGGAGATACTTGCCTCCCAAAAGAAAATCCTGTGGTTTCCATAGAAACGTTACTCGATTTAGAAGGAGAAGTTATAGAACGCATAGTATTTCATAGCGGCGCAATTTCCGTGTTAATTCGTCAATGTGAAGGAGCGAGGGATGCAGTAAAATAGGAATAGTGCATCGGAAGGGAGACACTCGCCTCATAAAAGAAAATCCTGTATTTTCCATAGAAACGTTACTCAGTTTAGAAGGAGAAGACATATAACCCATAGTATTTCATAGCGGTGCAATTTCAGTTTTAATTCGACAAAGCGAGGGAGCGAGGGATGCAGTAAGGAAGGAATAGTGCATCACATAGGAGAAAACTCGCCTCCCAAAAGAAAATCCTGTCGTTTCCATAGAAACGTTACTCGATTTAGAAGGAGAAGTCGTTGATCGAATAGTATTTCATAGCGACGCAATTTCTGTGTTAATTCGTCAATGTGAGGGAACGAGCTGTGAAGTAAAGAAGGAATAGTGCATCGAAAGGAGATACTCGCCTTCCAAAAGAAAATCCTGTCGTTTCCATAGAAACGTTACTCAATTTAGAAGGAGTATTCATAGAACGCATAGTATTTCATAGCGGCGCAATTTCCGTGTTAATTCGTCAATGTGAGGGAGCGAGGGATGCAGTAAAGAAGGAATAGTGCATCGGAAGGGAGACCCTCGCCTCCCAAAAGAAAATCCTCCCGTTTCCATAGAAACGTTACTCGATTTAGAAGCAGAAGACATAAAACCCATAGTATTTCATAGCGATGCAATTTCTGTTTTAATCCGACAAAGTGAGGGAGCGAGGGATGCAGTAAAGAAGGAATAGTGCATCGTAAACAAGATACTCGCCTCCCAAAAGAAAATCCTGTGGTTTCCAGAGAAACGTTACTCGAATTACAAGGAGAAGTCATTGATCGAATAGTATTTCATAGCGACGCAATATCTGTGTTAATTCGTCAATGTGAGGGAAGGAGCTGTGAAGTAAAGAAGGAATAGTGCATCGGAAAGGAGATACTCGCCTCCCAAAAGAATATCCTGTCGTTTTCATACAAACGTTACACGATTTAGAAGGAGAAGTCATAGGACGCATAGTATTTCATAGCGGCGCAATTTCCGTTTTAATTCGACAATGTGAGGGGGCGAGGGATGCAGTAAAGAAAGAATAGTGCATCGGAAGGGAGACACTCGCCTCCCAAAAGAAAATCCTGTATTTTCCGTAGAAACGTTACTTGGTTTAGAAGGAGGAGACATAAAACCCGTAGTATTTCATAGCGATGCAATTTCAGTTTTAATGCGACAAAGCGAGGGAGCGAGGGATGCAGTAAAGAAGGAATAGTGCATCGCATAGGAGATAGTCGCCTCCCAAAAGAAAATCCTGTCGTTTCCATAGAAACGTTACTCGATTTAGAAGGAGAAGTCATAGAACGCATAGTATTTCATAGCGGCGCAATTTCCGTGTTAATTCGTCAATGTGAGGGAGCGAGGGATCAGTAAAGAAGGAGTAGTGCATCGGAAGGGAGACACTCGCCTCCCAAAAGAAAATCCTGTATTTTCCGTAGAAACGTTACTCGGTTTAGAAGGAGAAGACATAAAACCCATAGTATTTCATAGCGATGCAATTTCAGTTTTAATTCGACAAAGCGAGGGAGCGAGGGATGCAGTAAAGAAGGAATAGTGCATCGCATAGGCGATACTCGCCTCCCAAAAGAAAATCCTGTCGTTTCCATAGAAACGTTACTCGATTTAGACGGAGAAGTCATAGAACGCATAGTATTTCATAGCGGCGCGATTTCCGTGTTAATTCGTCAATGTGAGGGAGCGAGGGATGTAGTAAAGAAGGAATAGTGCATCGGAAGGGAGACACTCTCCTCCCAAAAGAAAATCCTGTATTTTCCATAGAAACGTTACTCGGTTTAGAAGGAGAAGACATAAAACCCATAGTATTTCATAGCCATACAATTTCAGTTTTAATTCGACAAAGCGTGGGAGCGAGGGATGCAGTAAAGAAGGAATAGTGAATTGCATAGGAGATACTCGCCTCCCAAAAGAAATTGCTGTCGTTTCCATAGAAACGTTACTCGATTGAGAAGGAGAAGTCATAGAGCGCATAATATTTCATAGCGGCGCAATTTCCGGGTTAATTCGTCAATGTGAGGGAGCGAGGGATGCAGTAAAGAAGGGATAGTGCAATGGAAGGGAGACACTCGCCTCCCAAAAGAAAATCCTGTATTTTCCATAGAAACGTTACTCGGTTTAGAAGGAGAAGACATAAAACCCATAGTATTTCATAGCGATGGAATTTCAGTTTTTATTCGACAAAGCGAGGGAGCGATGGATGCAGTAAAGAAGGAATAGTGCATCGCATTGGAGATACTCGCCTCCCAAAAGAAAATCCTGTCGTTTCCATAGAAACGTTACTCGATTTAGAAGGAGAAGACATAAAACCCATAGTATTTCATAGCGATGCAATTTCAGTTTTAATTCGACAAAGCGAGGGAGCGAGGGATGCAGTAAAGATAGAATAGTGCATCGTAAACGAGATAGTCGACTCCCAAATGAAAAACCTGTGGTTTCCAGAGAAACGTTACTCGAAATGGAAGGAGAAGACATTGATCGAATAGTATTTCATAGCGACGCAATTTCCGTGTTCATTCGTCAATGCAAGGGAACGAGCTGTGAAGTAAAGAAGGAATAGTGCATCGGAAAGGAGATACGCGCCTCCCAAAAGAAAATCCTCTCGTTTCCGTAGAAACGTTACTCGATTTAGAAGGAGAAGACATAAAAGACATAGTATTTCACAGTGTTGCAATTTCAGTTTTAATTCGACAAAGTGAGGGAGCGAGGGATGCAGTAAAGAAGGAATAGTGCATCGCATAGGAGATACTCGCCTCCCAAAAGAAAATCCTATCGTTTCCATAGAAACGTTACTCGATTAAGAAGGAGAAGTCATAGAACGCATAGAATTTCATAGCGGCGCAATTTATGTGTTAATTAGTCAATGTGAGGGAGCGAGGGATGCAGTAAAGAAGGAATAATGCATCGGAAGGGAGACACTCGCCTCCCAAAAGAAAATCCTGTATTTTCCATAGAAACGTTACTCGGTTTAGAAGGAGAAGACATAAAACCCATAGTATTTTATAGCGATGCAGTTTCAGTTTCAATTCGACAAAGCGAGGGAGCGAGGGATGCAGTAAAGAAGGAATAGTGCTTCGCATAGGAGATACTCGCCTCCCAAAAGAAAATCCTGTCGTTTCCTTAGAAACGTTACTCGAGTTAGAAGGAGAAGTCATAGAACGCATAGTATTTCATAGCGGCGCTATTTCCGTGTTAATTCGTCAATGTGAGGGAGCGAGGGATGCAGTAAAGAAGGAATAGTGCATCGCATAGGAGATACTCGCCTCCCAAAAGAAAATCATGTATTTTCCATAGAAACGTTACTCGGTTTAGAAGGAGAAGACATTAAACCCATAGTATTTCGTAGCGATGAAATTTCAGTTTTAATTCGACAAAGTGAGGGAGCGAGGGATGCAGTAAAGAAGGAATAGTGCATCGCATAGGAGATACTCGCCTTCCAAAAGAAAATCCTGTCGTTTCCATAGAAACGTTACTCGATTTAGAAGGAGAAGTCATAGAACGCATAGTAATTTCATAGCGGCGCAATGTCCGTGATTATTTGTCAATGTGAGGGAGCGAGGGATGCAGTAAAGATGGAATAGTGCATCGGAAGGGAGACACTCGCCTCCCAAAAGAAAATCCTGTAATTTCCATAGAAACGTTACTCGGTTTAGAAGGAGAAAACAAAAAACCCATAGTATTTCATAGCGATGCAATTTCAGTTTTAAATCGACAAAGTGAGGCAGCGAGGGATGCAGTAAAGAAGGAATAGTGCATCGTAAAGGAGATACTCGCCTCTCAAAAGAAAATCCTGTGGTTTCCATAGAAACGTTACTCGAAATGGAAGGAGAAGTCATAGAACGCATAGTAATTTCATAGCGGCGCAATGTCCGTGATAATTCGTCAATGTGAGGGAGCGAGGGATGCAGTAAAGAAGGAATAGTGCATCGGAAGGGAGACACTCGCCTCTCAAATTAAAATCCCGTATTTTCCATCGAAACGTTACTCAGTTTAGAAGGAGAAGACATATAACCCATAGTATTTCATAGCGGTGCAATATCAGTTTTAATTTGACAAAGCGAGGGAGCGAGGGATGCAGTAAAGAAGGAATAGTTCATCGCATTGGAGATACTCGCCTCCCAAAAGAAAATCCTGTCGTTTCCATAGAAACGTTACTCGATTTAGAAGGAGAAGTTATAGAACGCATAGTATCTCATAGCGGCGCATTTTCCGTGTTAATTCGTCAATGTGAAGGAGCGATGGATGCAGTAAAATAGGAATAGTGCATCGGAAGGGAGACACTCGCCTCCCAAAAGAAAATCCTGTATTTTCCATAGAAACGTTACTCAGTTTAGAAGGAGAAGACATATAACCCATAGTATTTCATAGCGGTGCAATTTCAGTTTTAATTCGACAAAGCGAGGGAGCGAGGGATGCAGTAAGGAGGGAATAGTGCATCACATAGGAGATACTCGCCTCCCAAAAGAAAATCCTGTCGTTTCCATAGGAACGTTACTCGATTTAGAAGGAGAAGTCGTTGATCGAATAGTATTTCATAGCGACGCAATTTCTGTGTTAATTCGTCAATGTGAGGGAACGAGCTGTGAAGTAAAGAAGGAATAGTGCATCGGAAAGGAGATACTCGCCTTCCAAAAGAAAATCCTGTCGTTTCCATAGAAACGTTACTCAATTTAGAAGGAGTAGTCATAGAACGCATAGTATTTCATAGCGGCGCAATTTCCGTGTTAATTCGTCAATGTGAGGGAGCGAGGGATGCAGTAAAGAAGGAGTAGTGCATCGGAAGGGAGACCCTCGCCTCCCAAAAGAAAATCCTCCCGTTTCCATAGAAACGTTACTCGATTTAGAAGCAGAAGACACAAATACCCATAGTACTTCATATCGATGCAATTTCTGTTTTAATTTGACAAAGTGAGGGAGCGAGGGATGCAGTAAAGAAGGAATAGTGCATCGTAAACGAGATACTCGCCTCCCAAAAGAAAATCCTGTGGTTTCCAGAGAAACGTAACTCGAATTAGAAGGAGAAGTCATTGATCGAATAGTATTTCATAGCGACGCAATATCTGTGTTAATTCGTCAATGTGAGGGAGCGAGGGGTCAGTAAAGAAGGAGTAGTGCATCGGAAGGGAGACACTCGAATCCCAAAAGAAAATCCTGTATTTTCCGTAGAAACGTTACTCGGTTTAGAAGGAGAAGACATTAAACCCATAGTATTTCATAGCGATGCAATTTCAGTTTTAATTCGACAAAGCGAGGGAGCGAGGGATGCAGTAAAGAAGGAATAGTGCATCGCATAGGCGATACTCGCCTCCCAAAAGAAAATCCTGTCGTTTCCATAGAAACGTTACTCGATTTAGACGGAAAAGTCATAGAACGCATAGTATTTCATAGCGGCGCAATTTCAGTGTTAATTCGTCAATGTGAGGGAGCGAGGGATGCAGTAAAGAAGGAATAGTGCATCGGAAGGGAGACACTCTCCTCCCAAAAGAAAATCCTGTATTTTCCATAGAAACGTTACTCGGTTTAGAAGGAGAAGACATAAAACCCATAGTATTTCATAGCCATACAATTTCAGTTTTAATTCGACAAAGCGAGGGAGCGAGGGATGCAGTAAAGAAGGAATAGTGAATTGCATAGGAGATACTCGCCTCCCAAAAGAAAATCCTGTATTTTCCATAGAAACGTTACTCGGTTTAGAAGGAGAAGACATAAAACCCATAGTATTTTATAGCGATGCAGTTTCAGTTTCAATTCGACAAAGCGAGGGAGCGAGGGATGCAGTAAAGAAGGAATAGTGCTTCGCATAGGAGATACTCGCCTCCCAAAAGAAAATCCTGTCGTTTCCATAGAAACGTTACTCGAGCTAGAAGGAGAAGTCATAGAACGCATAGTATTTCATAGCGGCGCTATTTCCGTGTTAATTCGTCAATGTGATTGAGCGAGGGATGCAGTAAAGAAGGAATAGTGCATCGCATAGGAGATACTCGCCTCCCAAAAGAAAATCCTGTATTTTCCATAGAAACGTTACTCGGTTTAGAAGGAGAAGACATAAAACCCATAGTATTTCGTAGCGATGAAATTTCAGTTTTAATTCGACAAAGTGAGGGAGCGAGGGATGCAGTAAAGAAGGAATAGTGCATCGCATAGGAGATACTCGCCTTCCAAAAGAAAATCCTGTCGTTTCCATAGAAACGTTACTCGATTTAGAAGGAGAAGTCATAGAACGCATAGTATTTCATAGCGGCGCAATTTCCGTGTTAATTCGTCAATGTGAGGGAGCGAGGGATGCAGTAAAGAAGGAATAGTGCATCGGAAGGGAGACACTCGCCTCCCAAAAGAAAATCCTGTATTTTCCATAGAAACGTTACTAGGTTTAGAAGGAGAAAACAAAAAACCCATAGTATTTCATAGCGATGCAATTTCAGTTTTAAATCGACAAAGTGAGGCAGCGAGGGATGCAGTAAAGAAGGAATAGTGCATCGTAAAGGAGATACTCGCCTCCCAAAAGAAAATCCTGTGGTTTCCATAGAAACGTTACTCGATTTAGAAGGAGAAGTCGTTGATCGAATAGTATTTCATAGCGACGCAATTTCTGTGTTAATTCGTCAATGTGAGGGAACGAGCTGTGAAGTAAAGAAGGAATAGTGCATCGGAAAGGAGATACTCGCCTCCCAAAAGAAAATCCTGTGGTTTCCATAGAAACGTTACTCGATTTAGAAGGAGAAGTCATAGAACGCATAGTAATTTCATAGCGGCGCAATGTCCGTGATAATTCGTCAATGTGAGGGAGCGAGGGATGCAGTAAAGAAGGAATAGTGCATCGGAAGGGAGACACTCGCCTCCCAAATTAAAATCCCGTATTTTCCATCGAAACGTTACTCAGTTTATAAGGAGAAGACATATAACCCATAGTATTTCATAGCGGTGCAATTTCAGTTTTAATTTGACAAAGCGAGGGAGCGAGGGATGCAGTAAAGAAGGAACAGTTCATCGCATTGGAGATACTCGCCTCCCAAAAGAAAATCCTGTCGTTTCCATAGAAACGTTACTCGATTTAAAAGGAGAAGTTATAGAACGCATAGTATTTCATAGCGGTGCAATTTCCGTGTTAATTCGTCAATGTGAAGGAGCGAGGGATGCAGTAAAATAGGAATAGTGCATCGGAAGGGAGACACTCGCCTCCCAAAAGAAAATCCTGTATTTTCCATAGAAACGTCACTCAGTTTAGAAGTAGAAGACATATAACCCATAGTATTTCATAGCGGTGCAATTTCAGTTTTAATTCGACAAAGCGAGGGATGCAGTAAGGAAGGAATAGTGCATCACATAGGAGATACTCGCCTCCCAAAAGAAAATCCTGTCGTTTCCATAGAAACGTTACTCGATTTAGAAGGAGAAGTCGTTGATCGAATAGTATTTCATAGCGACGCAATTTCTGTGTTAATTCGTCAATGTGAGGGAACGAGCTGTGAAGTAAAGAAGGAATAGTGCATCGGAAAGGAGATACTCGCCTTCCAAAAGAAAATCCTGTCGTTTCCATAGAAACGTTACTCAATTTAGAAGGAGTAGTCATAGAACGCATAGTATTTCATAGCGGCGCAATTTCCGTGTTAATTCGTCAATGTGAGGGAGCGAGGGCTGCAGTAAAGAAGGAATAGTGCATCGGAAGGGAGACCCTCGCCTCCTAAAAGAAAATCCTCCCGTTTCCATAGAAACGTTACTCGATTTAGAAGCAGAAGACATAAAACCCATAGTATTTCATAGCGATGCAATTTCTGTTTTAATTCGACAAAGTGAGGGAGCGAGGGATGCAGTAAAGATGGAATAGTGCATCGTAAACGAGATACTCGCCTCCCAAAAGAAAATCCTGTGGTTTCCAGAGAACCGTTACTCGAATTAGAAGGAGAAGTCATTGATCGAATAATATTTCATAGCGACGCAATATCTGTGTTAATTCGTCAATGTGAGGGAACGAGCTGTGAAGTAAAGAAGGAATAGTGCATCGGAAAGGAGATACTCGCCTCCCAAAAGAAAATCCTGTCGTTTTCATACAAACGTTACTCGATTTAGAAGGAGAAGTCATAGAACGCATAGTATTTCATAGCGGCGCAATTTCCGTTTTAATTCCGACAATGTGAGGGGGCGAGGGATGCAGTAAAGAAAGAATAGTGCATCGGAAGGGAGACACTCGCCTCCCAAAAGAAAATCCTGTATTTTCCGTAGAAACGTTACTTGGTTTAGAAGGAGGAGACACAAAACCCGTAGTATGTCATAGCGATGCAATTCAGTTTTAATGCGACAAAGCGAGGGAGCGAGGGATGCAGTAAAGAAGGAATAGTGCATCGCATAGGAGATACTCGCCTCCCAAAAGAAAATCCTGTCGTTTCCATAGAAACGTTACTCGATTTAGAAGGAGAAGTCATAGAACGCATAGTATTTCATAGCGGCGCAATTTCCGTGTTAATTCGTCAATGTGAGGGAGCGAGGGATCAGTAGAGAAGGAGTAGTGCATCGGAAGGGAGACACTCGCCTCCCAAAAGAAAATCCTGTATTTTCCGTAGAAACGTTACTCGGTTAGAAGGAGAAGACATAAAACCCATAGTATTTCATAGCGATGCAATTTCAGTTTTAATTCGACAAAGCGAAGGAGCGAGGGATGCAGAAAAAGAAGGAATAGTGCATCGCATAGGCGATACTCGCCTCCCAAAAGAAAATCCTGTCGTTTCCATAGAAACGTTACTCGATTTAGACGGAGAAGTCATAGAACGCATAGTATTTGATAGCGGCGCAATTTCCGTGTAAATTCGTCAATGTGAGGGAGCGAGGGATGCAGTAAAGAAGGAATAGTGCATCGGAAGGGAGACACTCTCCTCCCAAAAGAAAATCCTGTATTTTCCATAGAAACGTTACTCGGTTTAGAAGGAGAAGACATAAAACCCATAGTATTTCATAGCGATACAATTTCAGTTTTAATTCGACAAAGCGAAGGAGCGAGGGATGCAGTAAAGAAGGAATAGTGAATTCCATAGGAGATACTCGCCTCCCAAAAGAAAATGCTGTCGTTTCCATAGAAACGTTACTCGATTGAGAAGGAGAAGTCATTGATCGAATAGTATTTCATAGCGACGCAATTTCCCGTGTTAATTCGTCAATGTGAGGGAACGAGCTGTGAAGTAAAGAAGGAATAGTGCATCGAAAAGGAGATACTCGCCTCCCAAAAGAAAATCCTGTCGTTTCCATAGAAACGTTACTCAATTTAGAAGGAGTAGTCATAGAACGCATAGTATTTCATAGCGGCGCAACTCTTCCGTGTTAATTCGTCAATGTGAGGGAGCGAGGGATGCTATAAAGAAGGAATAGTGCATCTGGAAGGGAGACACTCGCCTCCCAAAAGAAAATCCTTCCGTTTCCATAGAAACGTTACTCGAATTAAAAGGAGAATACAAAAAACCCATAGTATTTCATAGCGATGCAATTTAGTTTGAATTCGACAAAGCGAGGGAGCGAGGGATGCAGTAAAGAAGGAATAGTGCATCGTAAAGGAGATACTTGCCTCCCAAAAGAAAATCCTGTGGTTTCCATAGAAACGTTACTCGATTAGAAGGAGAAGTTATAGAACGCATAGTATTTCATAGCGGCGCAATTTCCGTGTTAATTCGTCAATGTGAAGGAGCGAGGGATGCAGTAAAATAGGAATAGTGCATCGGAAGGGAGACACTCGCCTCATAAAAGAAAATCCTGTATTTTCCATGGAAACGTTACTCAGTTTAGAAGGAGAAGACATATAACCCATAGTATTTCATAGCGGTGCAATTTCAGTTTTAATTCGACAAAGCGAGGGAGCGAGGGATGCAGCAAGGAAGGAATAGTTGCATCACATAGGAGAAAACTCGCCTCCCAAAAGAAAATCCTGTCGTTTCCATAGAAACGTTACTCGATTTAGAAGGAGAAGTCGTTGATCGAATAGTATTTCATAGCGACGCAATTTCTGTGTTAATTCGTCAATGTGAGGGGAACGAGCTGTGAAGTAAAGAAGGAATAGTGCATCGAAAGGAGATACTCGCCTTCCAAAAGAAAATCCTATCGTTTCCATAGAAACGTTACTCAATTTAGAAGGAGTATTCATAGAACGCATAGTATTTCATAGCGGCGCAATTTCCGTGTTAATTCGTCAATGTGAGGGAGCGAGGGATGGAGTAAAGAAGGAATAGTGCATCGGAAGGGAGACCCTCGCCTCCCAAAAGAAAATCCTCCCGTTTCCATAGAAACGTTACTCGATTTAGAAGCAGAAGACATAAAACCCATAGTATTTCATAGCGATGCAATTTCTGTTTTAATTCTTCAAAGTGAGGGAGCGAGGGATGCAGTAAAGAAGGAATGGTTCATCGTAAACGAGATACTCGCCTCCCAAAAGAAAATCCTGTGGTTTCCAGAGAAACGTTACTCGAATTAGAAGGAGAAGTCATTGATCGAATAGTATTTCATAGCGACGCAATATCTGTGTTAATTCGTCAATGTGAGGGAACGAGCTGTGAAGTAAAGAAGGAATAGTGCATCAAAAAGGAGATACTCGCCTCCCAAAAGAATATCCTGTCGTTTTCATACAAACGTTACTCGATTTAGAAGGAGAAGTCATAGGACGCATAGTATTTCATAGCGGCGCAATTTCCGTTTTAATTCGACAATGTGAGGGGGCGAGGGATGCAGTAAAGAAAGAATAGTGCATCGGAAGGGAGACACTCGCCTCCCAAAAGAAAATCCTGTAATTTCCGTAGAAACGTTAGTTGGTTTAGAAGGAGGAGACATAAAACCCGTAGTATTTCATAGCGATGCAATTTCAGTTTAATGCGACAAAGCGAGGAGCGAGGGATGCAGTAAAGAAGGAATAGTGCATCGCATAGGAGATACTCGCCTCCCAAAAGAAAATCCTGTCGTTTCCATAGAAACGTTACTCGATTTAGAAGGAGAAGTCATAGAACGCATAGTATTTCATAGCGGCGCAATTTCCGTGTTAATTCGTCAATGTGATGGGAGCGAGGGATCAGTAAAGAAGGAGTAGTGCATCGGAAGGGAGACACTCGCCTCCCAAAAGAAAATCCTGTATTTTCCGTAGAAACGTTACTCGGTTAAGAAGGAGAAGACATAAAACCCATAGTATTTCATAGAGATGCAATTTCAGTTTTAATTCGACAAAGCGAGGGAGCGAGGGATGCAGTAAAGAAGGAATAGTGCATCGCATTGGGCGATACTCGCCTCCAAATAAAAATTCCTGTCGTTTCCATAGAAACGTTACTCCGATTTAGACGGAGAAGTCATAGAACGCATAGTATTTCATAGCGGCGCAATTTCCGTGTTAATTCGTCAATGTGAGGGAGCGAGGGATGCAGTAAAGAAGGAATAGTGCATCGGAAGGGAGACACTCTCCTCCCAAAAGAAAATCCTGTATTTTCCATAGAAACGTTACTCGGTTTAGAAGGAGAAGACATAAAACCCATAGTATTTCATAGCCATACAATTTCAGTTTTAATTCGACAAAGCGTGGAGCGAGGGATGCAGTAAAGAAGGAATAGTGAATTACATAGGAGATAACTCGCCTCCCAAAAGAAAATGCTGTCGTTTCCATAGAAACGTTACTCCGATTGAGATGGAGAAGTCATAGAGCGCATAATATTTCATAGCGGCGCAATTTCCGGGTTAGGGTCGTCAATGTGAGGGAGCGAGGGATGCAGTAAAGAAGGGATAGTGCAATGGAAGGGAGACACTCGCCTCCAAAAGAAAATCCTGTATTTTCCATAGAAACGTTACTCGGTTTAGAAGGAGAAGACATAAAACCCATAGTATTTCATAGCGATGGAATTTCAGTTTTTATTCGACAAAGCGAGGGAGCGATGGATGCAGTAAAGAAGGAATAGTGCATCGCATTGGAGATACTCGCCTCCCAAAAGAAAATCCTGTCGTTTCCATAGAAACGTTACCCGATTTAGAAGGAGAAGTCATAGAACGCATAGTATTTCAAGGCGGCGCTATTTCCGTGTTAATTCGTCAATGTGAGGGAGCCAGGGATGCAGTAAAGAAGGAATAGTGCATCGGAAGGGAGACAATCGCCTCCCAAAAGAAAATCCTGTATTTTCCATAGAAACGTTACTCGGTTTAGAAGGAGAAGACATAAAACCCATAGTATTTTCATAGCGATGCAATTTCAGTTTTAATTCGACAAAGCGAGGGAGCGAGGGATGCAGTAAAGATAGAATAGTGCATCGTAAACGAGATAGGAGATAGTCGACTCCCAAATGAAAAACCTGTGGTTTCCAGAGAAACGTTACTCGAAATGGAAGGAGAAGACATTGATCGAATAGTATTTTATAGCGACGCAATTTCCGTGTTCATTCGTCAATGCGAGGGAACGAGCTGTGAAGTAAAGAAGGAATAGTGCATCGGAATGGAGATACGCGCCTCCCAAAAGAAAATCCTCTCGTTTCCGTAGAAACGTTACTCGATTTAGAAGGAGAAGACATAAAAGACATAGTATTTCACAGTGTTGCAATTTCAGTTTTAATTCGACAAAGTGAGGGAGCGAGGGATGCAGTAAAGAAGGAATAGTGCTTCGCATAGGAGATACTCGCCTCCCAAAAGAAAATGCTGTATTTTCCGTAGAAACGTTACTCGGTTTAGAAGGAGAAGACATAAAACCCATAGTATTTCATAGCGATGCAATTTCAGTTTTAATTCGACAAAGCGAGGGAGCGAGGGATGCAGTAAAGAAGGAATAGTGCATCGCATAGGCGATACTCGCCTCCCAAAAGAAAATCCTGTCGTTCCCATAGAAACGTTACTCGATTTAGACGGTGAAGTCATAGAACGCATAGTATTTCATAGCGGCGCAATTTCCGTGTTAATTCGTCAATGTGAGGGAGCGAGGGATGCAGTAAAGAAGGAATAGTGCATCGGAAGGGAGACACTCTCCTCCAAAAGAAAATCCTGTATTTTCCATAGAAACGTTACTTGGTTTAGAAGGAGAAGACATAAAACCCATAGTATTTCATAGCGATACAATTTCAGTTTTAATTCGACAAAGCGAGGGAGCGAGGGATGCAGTAAAGAAGGAATAGTGAATTGCATAGGAGATACTCGCCTCCTAAAAGAAAATGCTGTCGTTTCCATAGAAACGTTACTCGATTGAGAAGGAGAAGTCATAGAGCGCATAATATTTCATAGCGGCGCAATTTCCGGGTTAATTCGTCAATGTGAGGGAGCGAGGGATGCAGTAAAGAAGGGATAGGGCATTGGAAGGGAGACACTCGCCTCCCAAAAGAAAATCCTGTATTTTCCATAGAAACGTTACTCGGTTTAGAAGGAGAAGACATAAAACCCATAGTATTTCATAGCGATGGAATTTCAGTTTTAATTCGACAAAGCGAATGAGCGAGGGATGCAGTAAAGAAGGAATAGTGAATCGCATAGGAGATACTCGCATCCCAAAAGAAAATGCTGTCGTTTCCATAGAAACGTTACTCGATTGAGAAGGAGAAGTCATAGAGCGCATAATATTTCATAGCGGCGCAATTTCCGGGTTAATTCGTCAATGTGAGGGAGCGAGGGATGCAGTAAAGAAGGAATAGTGCATTGGAAGGGAGACACTCGCCTCCCAAAAGAAAATCCTGTATTTTCCATAGAAACGTTACTCGGTTTAGAAGGAGAAGACATAAAACCCATAGTATTTCATAGCGGTAGAATTTCAGTTTTAATTCGACAAAGCGAGGGAGCGAGGGATGCAGTAAAGAAGGAATAGTGAATCGCATAGGAGATATTCGCCTCCCAAGAGAAAATCCTGTCGTTCCCATAGAAACGTTACTCGATTTAGATGGAGAAGTCATAGAACGCATAGTATTTCATAGCGGCGCAATTTCCGTGTTAATTCGTCAATGTGAGGGAACGAGGGATGCAGTAAAGAAGGAATAGTGCATCGGAATGGAGACACTCTCCTCCCAAAAGAAAATCCTGTATTTTCCATAGAAACGTTACTCGGTTTAGAAGGAGAAGACATAAAACCCATAGTATTTCATAGCGATGGAATTTCAGTTTTAATTCGACAAATTGAGGGAGCGAGGGATGCAGTAAAGAAGGAATAGTGCATCGCATAGGAGATACTCGCCTCCCAAAAGAAAATCCTATGGTTTCCAGAGAAACGTTACTCGTATTAGAAGGAGAAGTCATTGATCGAATAGTATTTCATAGCGACGCAATTTCCGTGTTAATTCGTCAATGTGAGGGAGCGAGGGATGCAGTAAAGAAGGAATAGTGCATCGGAAGGGAGACACTCGCCTCCCAAAAGAAAATCCTGTATTTTCCATAGAAACGTTACTCGGTTTAGAAGGAGAAGACATAAAACCCATAGTATTTCATAGCGATGGAATTTCAGTTTTAATTCGAAAAATTGAGGGAGCGAGGGATGCAGTAAAGAAGGAATAGTGCATCGCATAGGAGATACTCTGCTCCCAAAAGGAAATCCTGTGGTTTCCAGAGAAACGTTACTCGAATTAGAAGGAGAAGTCATTGATCGAATAGTATTTCATAGCGACGCAATTTCTGTTTTAATTCGTCGATGTGAGGGAACGAGCTGTGAAGTAAAGAAGGAATAGTGCATCGGAAAGGAGATACTCGCCTCCCAAAAGGAAATCCTGTCGTTTCCATAGAAACGTTACTCGATTTAGAAGGAGAAGTCATAGAACGCATAGTATTTCATAGCGACGCAATTTCCGTGTTAATTCGTCAATGTGAGGGAGCGAGGGATGCAGTAAAGAAGGAATAGTGCATCGGAAGGGAGACACTCGCCTCCGAAAAGAAAGTCCTGTATTTTCCATAGAAACGTTACTCGGTTTAGAAGGAGATGACATAAAACCCATAGTATTTCATAGCGATGTAATTTCAGTTTTAATGCGACAAAGCGAGGGAGCGAGGGATGCAGTAAAGAAGGAATAGTGCATCGCATAGGAGATACTCGCCTCCCAAAAGAAAATCCTGTCGTTTCCATAGAAACGTTACTCGATTTAGAAGGAGAAGTCATAGAACGCATGGTATTTCATATTGGCGCAATTTCCGTGTTAATTCGTCAATGTGAGCGAGCGAGGGATGCAGTAAAGAAGGAATAGTGCATCGGAAGGGAGACACTCGCCTCCAAAAAGAAAATCCTGTATTTTCCATAGAAACGTTACTCGGTTTAGAAGGAGAAGACATAAAACCCATAGTATTTCATAGCGATGGAATTTCAGTTTTAATTCGACAAAGCGAGGGAGCGAGGGATGCAGTAAAGAAGGAATAGTGCATCGCATAGGAGATACTCGCCTCCCAAAAGAAAATCCTATGGTTTCCAGAGAAACGTTACTCGTATTAGAAGGAGAAGTCATTGATCGAATAGTATTTCATAGCGACGCAATTTCCGTGTTAATTCGTCAATGTGAGGGAGCGAGGGATGCAGTAAAGAAGGAATAGTGCATCGGAAGGGAGACACTCGCCTCCCAAAAGAAATTCCTGTATTTTCCATAGAAACGTTACACGGTTTAGAAGGAGAAGACATAAAACCCATAGTATTTCATAGCGATGGAATTTCAGTTTTAATTCGACAAAGCGAGGGAGCGAGGGATGCAGTAAAGACGGAAAAGTGCATCGCATAGGAGATACTCGCCTCCCAAAAGAAAATCCTGTCGTTTCCATAGAAACGTTACTCGATTTAGATGGAGAAGTCATAGAACGCATAGTATTTCATAGCGGCGCAATTTCCGTGTTAATTCGTCAATGTGAGGGAGCGAGGGATGCAGTAAAGAAGGAATAGTGCATCGCATAGGAGATACTCGCCTCCCAAAAGAAAATCCTGTGGTTTCCAGAGAAACGTTACTCGAATTAGAAGGAGAAGTCATTGATCGAATAGTATTTCATAGCGACGCAATTTCTGTTTTAATTCGTCAATGTGAGGGAACGAGCTGTGAAGTAAAGAAGGAATAGTGCATCGGAAAGGAGATACTCGCCTCCCAAAAGGAAATCCTGTCGTTTCCATAGAAACGTTACTCGATTTAGAAGGGGAAGTCATAGAGCGCATAATATTTCATAGCGGCGCAATTTCCGGGTTAATTCGTCAATGTGAGGCAGCAAGGGATGCAGTAAAGAAGGAATAGTGCATTGGAAGGGAGACACTCGCCTCCCAAAAGAAAATCCAGTATTTTCCATAGAAACGTTGCTCGGTTTGGAAGGAGAAGACATAAAACGCATAGTATTTCATAGCGATGGAATTTCAGTTTTAATTCGACAAAGCGAGGGAGCGAGGGATGCAGTAAAGAAGGAATAGTGCATCGCATAGGAGATACTCGCCTCCCAAAAGAAAATCCTATGGTTTCCAGAGAAACGTTACTCGTATTAGAAGGAGAAGTCATTGATCGAATAGTATTTCATAGCGATGCAATTTCCGTGTTAATTCGCCAATGTGAGGGAGCGAGGGATGCAGTAAAGATGGAATAGTGCATCGGAAGGGAGACACTCGCCTCCCAAAAGAAAATCCTGTATTTTCCATAGAAACGTTACTCGGTTTAGAAGGAGTAGACATAAAACCCATAGTATTTCATAGCGATGGAAATTCAGTTTTAATTCGACAAAGCGAGGGAGCGAGGGATGAAGTAAAGAAGGAATAGTGCATCGCATAGGAGATACTCGCCTCCCAAAAGAAAATCCTGTCGTTTCCATAGAAACGTTACTCGATTTAGATGGAGAAGTCATAGAACGCATAGTATTTCATAGCGGCGCAATTTTCGTGTTAATTCGTCAATGTGAGGGAGCGAGGGATGCAGTAAAGAAGGGATAGTGCATCGGAAGGGAGACACTCTCCTCCCAAAAGAAAATCCTGTATTTTCCATAGAAACGTTACTCGGTTTAGAAGGAGAAGACATAAAACACATAGTATTTCATAGCGATGGAATTTCAGTTTTAATTCGACAAAGCGAGGGAGCGAGGGATGCAGTAAAGAAGGAATAGTGCATCGCATAGGAGATACTCGCCTCCCAAACAAAAATCCTATGGTTTCGAGAGAAACGTTACTCGTATTAGAAGGAGAAGTCATTGATCGAATAGTATTTCATAGCGACGCAATTTCCGTGTTAATTCGTCAATGTGAGGGAGCGAGGGATGCAGTAAAGAAGGAATAGTGCATCGGAAGGGAGACACTCGCCTCCCAAAAGAAAATCCTGTATTTTCCATAGAAACGTTACTCGGTTTAGAAGGAGAAGACATAAAACCCATAGTATTTCATAGCGATGCAATTTCAGTTTTAATTCGACAAAGCGAGGGAGCGAGGGATGCAGTAAAGAAGGAATAGTGCATCGCATAGGCGATACTCGCCTCCCAAAAGAAAATCCTGTCGTTTCCATAGAAACGTTACTCGATTTAGACGGAGAAGTCATAGAACGCATAGTATTTCATAGCGGCGCAATTTCCGTGTTAATTCGTCAATGTGAGGGAGCGAGGGATGCAGTAAAGAAGGAATAGTGCATCGGAAGGGAGACACTCTCCTCCCAAAAGAAAATCCTGTATTTTCCATAGAAACGTTACTCGGTTTAGAAGGAGAAGACATAAAACCCATAGTATTTCATAGCGATACAATTTCAGTTTTAATTCGACAAAGCGAGGGAGCGAGGGATGCAGTAAAGAAGGAATAGTGAATTGCATAGGAGATACTCGCCTCCCAAAAGAAAATGCTGTCGTTTCCATAGAAACGTTACTCGATTGAGAAGGAGAAGTCATAGAGCGCATAATATTTCATAGCGGCGCAATTTCCGGGTTAATTCGTCAATGTGAGGGAGCGAGGGATGCAGTAAAGAAGGGATAGGGCATTGGAAGGGAGACACTCGCCTCCCAAAAGAAAATCCTGTATTTTCCATAGAAACGTTACTCGGTTTAGAAGGAGAAGACATAAAACCCATAGTATTTCATAGCGATGGAATTTCAGTTTTAATTCGACAAAGCGAATGAGCGAGGGATGCAGTAAAGAAGGAATAGTGAATCGCATAGGAGATACTCGCCTCCCAAAAGAAAATGCTGTCGTTTCCATAGAAACGTTACTCGATTGAGAAGGAGAAGTCATAGAGCGCATAATATTTCATAGCGGCGCAATTTCCGGGTTAATTCGTCAATGTGAGGGAGCGAGGGATGCAGTAAAGAAGGAATAGTGCATTGGAAGGGAGACACTCGCCTCCCAAAAGAAAATCCTGTATTTTCCATAGAAACGTTACTCGGTTTAGAAGGAGAAGACATAAAACCCATAGTATTTCATACCGGTAGAATTTCAGTTTTAATTCGACAAAGCGAGGGAGCGAGGGATGCAGTAAAGAAGGAATAGTGAATCGCATAGGAGATATTCGCCTCCCAAGAGAAAATCCTGTCGTTCCCATAGAAACGTTACTCGATTTAGATGGAGAAGTCATAGAACGCATAGTATTTCATAGCGGCGCAATTTCCGTTTTAATTCGTCAATGTGAGGGAGCGAGGGATGCAGTAAAGAAGGAATAGTGCATCGGAATGGAGACACTCTCCTCCCAAAAGAAAATCCTGTATTTTCCATAGAAACGTTACTCGGTTTAGAAGGAGAAGACATAAAACCCATAGTATTTCATAGCGATGGAATTTCAGTTTTAATTCGACAAATTGAGGGAGCGAGGGATGCAGTAAAGAAGGAATAGTGCATCGCATAGGAGATACTCGCCTCCCAAAAGAAAATCCTATGGTTTCCAGAGAAACGTTACTCGTATTAGAAGGAGAAGTCATTGATCGAATAGTATTTCATAGCGACGCAATTTCCGTGTTAATTCGTCAATGTGAGGGAGCGAGGGATGCAGTAAAGAAGGAATAGTGCATCGGAAGGGAGACACTCGCCTCCCAAAAGAAAATCCTGTATTTTCCATAGAAACGTTACTCGGTTTAGAAGGAGAAGACATAAAACCCATAGTATTTCATAGCGATGGAATTTCAGTTTTAATTCGACAAATTGAGGGAGCGAGGGATGCAGTAAAGAAGGAATAGTGCATCGCATAGGAGATACTCTGCTCCCAAAAGGAAATCCTGTGGTTTCCAGAGAAACGTTACTCGAATTAGAAGGAGAAGTCATTGATCGAATAGTATTTCATAGCGACGCAATTTCTGTTTTAATTCGTCGATGTGAGGGAAAGAGCTGTGAAGTAAAGAAGGAATAGTGCATCGGAAAGGAGATACTCGCCTCCCAAAAGGAAATCCTGTCGTTTCCATAGAAACGTTACTCGATTTAGAAGGAGAAGTCATAGAACGCATAGTATTTCATAGCGACGCAATTTCCGTGCTAATTCGTCAATGTGAGGGAGCGAGGGATGCAGTAAAGAAGGAATAGTGCATCGGAAGGGAGACACTCGCCTCCGAAAAGAAAGTCCTGTATTTTCCATAGAAACGTTACTCGGTTTAGAAGGAGATGACATAAAACCCATAGTATTTCATAGCGATGCAATTTCAGTTTTAATGCGACAAAGCGAGGGAGCGAGGGATGCAGTAAAGAAGGAATAGTGCATCGCATAGGAGATACTCGCCTCCCAAAAGAAAATCCTGTCGTTTCCATAGAAACGTTACTCGATTTAGAAGGAGAAGTCATAGAACGCATAGTATTTCATAGCGACGCAATTTCCGTGTTAATTCGTCAATGTGAGGGAGCGAGGGATGCAGTAAAGAAGGAATAGTGCATCGGAAGGGAGACACTCGCCTCCGAAAAGAAAGTCCTGTATTTTCCATAGAAACGTTACTCGGTTTAGAAGGAGATGACATAAAACCCATAGTATTTCATAGCGATGCAATTTCAGTTTTAATTCGACAAAGCGAAGGAGCGAGGGATGCAGAAAAAGAAGGAATAGTGCATCGCATAGGCGATACTCGCCTCCCAAAAGAAAATCCTGTCGTTTCCATAGAAACGTTACTCGATTTAGACGGAGAAGTCATAGAACGCATAGTATTTGATAGCGGCGCAATTTCCGTGTAAATTCGTCAATGTGAGGGAGCGAGGGATGCAGTAAAGAAGGAATAGTGCATCGGAAGGGAGACACTCTCCTCCCAAAAGAAAATCCTGTATTTTCCATAGAAACGTTACTCGGTTTAGAAGGAGAAGACATAAAACCCATAGTATTTCATAGCGATACAATTTCAGTTTTAATTCGACAAAGCGAAGGAGCGAGGGATGCAGTAAAGAAGGAATAGTGAATTCCATAGGAGATACTCGCCTCCCAAAAGAAAATGCTGTCGTTTCCATAGAAACGTTACTCGATTGAGAAGGAGAAGTCATTGATCGAATAGTATTTCATAGCGACGCAATTTCCGTGTTAATTCGTCAATGTGAGGGAACGAGCTGTGAAGTAAAGAAGGAATAGTGCATCGGAAAGGAGATACTCGCCTCCCAAAAGAAAATCCTGTCGTTTCCATAGAAACGTTACTCAATTTAGAAGGAGTAGTCATAGAACGCATAGTATTTCATAGCGGCGCAACTTCCGTGTTAATTCGTCAATGTGAGGGAGCGAGGGATGCTATAAAGAAGGAATAGTGCATCGGAAGGGAGACACTCGCCTCCCAAAAGAAAATCCTCCCGTTTCCATAGAAACGTTACTCGAATTAAAAGGAGAATACAAAAAACCCATAGTATTTCATAGCGATGCAATTTAGTTTCAATTCGACAAAGCGAGGGAGTGAGGGATGCAGTAAAGAAGGAATAGTGCATCGTAAAGGAGATACTTGCCTCCCAAAAGAAAATCCTGTGGTTTGCATAGAAACGTTACTCGATTTAGAAGGAGAAGTTATAGAACGCATAGTATTTCATAGCGGCGCAATTTCCGTGTTAATTCGTCAATGTGAAGGAGCGAGGGATGCAGTAAAATAGGAATAGTGCATCGGAAGGGAGACACTCGCCTCATAAAAGAAAATCCTGTATTTTCCATGGAAACGTTACTCAGTTTAGAAGGAGAAGACATATAACCCATAGTATTTCATAGCGGTGCAATTTCAGTTTTAATTCGACAAAGCGAGGGAGCGAGGGATGCAGCAAGGAAGGAATAGTGCATCACATAGGAGAACACTCGCCTCCCAAAAGAAAATCCTGTCGTTTCCATAGAAACGTTACTCGATTTAGAAGGAGAAGTCGTTGATCGAATAGTATTTCATAGCGACGCAATTTCTGTGTTAATTCGTCAATGTGAGGGAACGAGCTGTGAAGTAAAGAAGGAATAGTGCATCGAAAGGAGATACTCGCCTTCCAAAAGAAAATCCTATCGTTTCCATAGAAACGTTACTCAATTTAGAAGGAGTATTCACAGAACGCATAGTATTTCATAGCGGCGCAATTTCCGTGTTAATTCGTCAATGTGAGGGAGCGAGGGATGGAGTAAAGAAGGAATAGTGCATCGGAAGGGAGACCCTCGCCTCCCAAAAGAAAATCCTCCCGTTTCCATAGAAACGTTACTCGATTTAGAAGCAGAAGACATAAAACCCATAGTATTTCATAGCGATGCAATTTCTGTTTTAATTCTTCAAAGTGAGGGAGCGAGGGATGCAGTAAAGAAGGAATAGTGCATCGTAAACGAGATACTCGCCTCCCAAAAGAAAATCCTGTGGTTTCCAGAGAAACGTTACTCGAATTAGAAGGAGAAGTCATTGATCGAATAGTATTTCATAGCACGCAATATCTGTGTTAATTCGTCAATGTGAGGGAACGAGCTGTGAAGTAAAGAAGGAATAGTGCATCAAAAAGGAGATACTCGCCTCCCAAAAGGATATCCTGTCGTTTTCATACAAACGTTACTCGATTTAGAAGGAGAAGTCATAGGACGCATAGTATTTCATAGCGGCGCAATTTCCGTTTTAATTCGACAATGTGAGGGTGCGAGGGATGCAGTAAAGAAAGAATAGTGCATCGGAAGGGAGACACTCGCCTCCCAAAAGAAAATCCTGTAATTTCCGTAGAAACGTTAGTTGGTTTAGAAGGAGGAGACATAAAACCCGTAGTATTTCATAGCGATGCAATTTCAGTTTTAATGCGACAAAGCGAGGGAGCGAGGGATGCAGTAAAGAAGGAATAGTGCATCGCATAGGAGATACTCGCCTCCCAAAAGAAAATCCTGTCGTTTCCATAGAAACGTTACTCGATTTAGAAGGAGAAGTCATAGAACGCATAGTATTTCATAGCGGCGCAATTTCCGTGTTAATTCGTCAATGTGAGGGAGCGAGGGATCAGTAAAGAAGGAGTAGTGCATCGGAAGGGAGACACTCGCCTCCCAAAAGAAAATCCTGTATTTTCCGTAGAAACGTTACTCGGTTTAGAAGGAGAAGACATAAAACCCATAGTATTTCATAGAGATGCAATTTCAGTTTTAATTCGACAAAGCGAGGGAGCGAGGGATGCAGTAAAGAAGGAATAGTGCATCGCATGGGCGATACTCGCCTCCCAAATAAAAATCCTGTCGTTTCCATAGAAACGTTACTCGATTTAGACGGAGAAGTCATAGAACGCATAGTATTTCATAGCGGCGCAATTTCCGTGTTAATTCGTCAATGTGAGGGAGCGAGGGATGCAGTAAAGAAGGAATAGTGCATCGGAAGGGAGACACTCTCCTCCCAAAAGAAAATCCTGTATTTTCCATAGAAACGTTACTCGGTTTAGAAGGAGAAGACATAAAACCCATAGTATTTCATAGCCATACAATTTCAGTTTTAATTCGACAAAGCGTGGGAGCGAGGGATGCAGTAAAGAAGGAATAGTGAATTGCATAGGAGATACTCGCCTCCCAAAAGAAAATGCTGTCGTTTCCATAGAAACGTTACTCGATTGAGATGGAGAAGTCATAGAGCGCATAATATTTCATAGCGGCGCAATTTCCGGGTTAGGTCGTCAATGTGAGGGAGCGAGGGATGCAGTAAAGAAGGGATAGTGCAATGGAAGGGAGGCACTCGCCTCCCAAAAGAAAATCCTGTATTTTCCATAGAAACGTTACTCGGTTTAGAAGGAGAAGACATAAAACCCATAGTATTTCATAGCGATGGAATTTCAGTTTTTATTCGACAAAGCGAGGGAGCGATGGATGCAGTAAAGAAGGAATAGTGCATCGCATTGGAGATACTCGCCTCCCAAAAGAAAATCCTGTCGTTTCCATAGAAACGTTACTCGATTTAGAAGGAGAAGTCATAGAACGCATAGTATTTCATGGCGGCGCTATTTCCGTGTTAATTCGTCAATGTGAGGGAGCCAGGGATGCAGTAAAGAAGGAATAGTGCATCGGAAGGGAGACAATCGCCTCCCAAAAGAAAATCCTGTATTTTCCATAGAAACGTTACTCGGTTTAGAAGGAGAAGACATAAAACCCATAGTATTTCATAGCGATGCAATTTCAGTTTTAATTCGACAAAGCGAGGGAGCGAGGGATGCAGTAAAGATAGAATAGTGCATCGTAAACGAGATAGTCGACTCCCAAATGAAAAACCTGTGGTTTCCAGAGAAACGTTACTCGAAATGGAAGGAGAAGACATTGATCGAATAGTATTTTATAGCGACGCAATTTCCGTGTTCATTCGTCAATGCGAGGGAACGAGCTGTGAAGTAAAGAAGGAATAGTGCATCGGAATGGAGATACGCGCCTCCCAAAAGAAAATCCTCTCGTTTCCGTAGAAACGTTACTCGATTTAGAAGGAGAAGACATAAAAGACATAGTATTTG
The DNA here is from genome assembly GCF_021461385.2 of Schistocerca piceifrons. NCBI lineage: Eukaryota > Metazoa > Arthropoda > Insecta > Orthoptera > Acrididae > Schistocerca > Schistocerca piceifrons. Next base: position 120,776 of record NW_025727272.1, on the reverse strand, counting down.
ACAGTGTTGCAATTTCAGTTTTAATTCGACAAAGTGAGGGAGCGAGGGATGCAGTAAAGAAGGAATAGTGCATCGCATAGGAGATACTCGCCTGCCAAAAGAAAAACCTGTCGTTTCCATAGAAACGTTACTCGATTTACAAGGAGAAGACATAAAAGACATAGTATTTTATAGCGATGCAGTTTCAGTTTCAATTCGACAAAGCGAGGGAGCGAGGGATGCAGTAAAGAAGGAATAGTGCTTCGCATAGGAGATACTCGCCTCCCAAAAGAAAATCCTGTCGTTTCCATAGAAACGTTACTCCAGTTAGAAGGAGAAGTCATAGAACGCATAGTATTTCATAGCGGCGCTATTTCCGTGTTAATTCGTCAATGTGAGGGAGCGAGGGATGCAGTAAAGAAGGAATAGTGCATCGCATAGGAGATACTCGCCTCCCAAAAGAAAATCCTGTATTTTCCGTAGAAACGTTACTCGGTTTAGAAGGAGAAGACATAAAACCCATAGTATTTCATAGCGATGCAATTTCAGTTTTAATTCGACAAAGCGAGGGAGCGAGGGATGCAGTAAAGAAGGAATAGTGCATCGCATAGGCGATACTCGCCTCCCAAAAGAAAATCCTGTCGTTTCCATAGAAACGTTACTCGATTTAGACGGTGAAGTCATAGAACGCATAGTATTTCATAGCGGCGCAATTTCCGTGTTAATTCGTCAATGTGAGGGAGCGAGGGATGCAGTAAAGAAGGAATAGTGCATCGGAAGGGAGACACTCTCCTCCCAAAAGAAAATCCTGTATTTTCCATAGAAACGTTACTTGGTTTAGAAGGAGAAGACATAAAACCCATAGTATTTCATAGCGATACAATTTCAGTTTTAATTCGACAAAGCGAGGGAGCGAGGGATGCAGTAAAGAAGGAATAGTGAATTGCATAGGAGATACTCGCCTCCTAAAAGAAAATGCTGTCGTTTCCATAGAAACGTTACTCGATTGAGAAGGAGAAGTCATAGAGCGCATAATATTTCATAGCGGCGCAATTTCCGGGTTAATTCGTCAATGTGAGGGAGCGAGGGATGCAGTAAAGAAGGGATAGGGCATTGGAAGGGAGACACTCGCCTCCCAAAAGAAAATCCTGTATTTTCCATAGAAACGTTACTGGGTTTAGAAGGAGAAGACATAAAACCCATAGTATTTCATAGCGATGGAATTTCAGTTTTAATTCGACAAAGCGAATGAGCGAGGGATGCAGTAAAGAAGGAATAGTGAATCGCATAGGAGATACTCGCCTCCCAAAAGAAAATGCTGTCGTTTCCATAGAAACGTTACTCGATTGAGAAGGAGAAGTCATAGAGCGCATAATATTTCATAGCGGCGCAATTTCCGGGTTAATTCGTCAATGTGAGGGAGCGAGGGATGCAGTAAAGAAGGAATAGTGCATTGGAAGGGAGACACTCGCCTCCCAAAAGAAAATCCTGTATTTTCCATAGAAACGTTACTCGGTTTAGAAGGAGAAGACATAAAACCCATAGTATTTCATAGCGGTAGAATTTCAGTTTTAATTCGACAAAGCGAGGGATCGAGGGATGCAGTAGAGAAGGAATAGTGAATCGCATAGGAGATATTCGCCTCCCAAGAGAAAATCCTGTCGTTCCCATAGAAACGTTACTCGATTTAGATGGAGAAGTCATAGAACGCATAGTATTTCATAGCGGCGCAATTTCCGTGTTAATTCGTCAATGTGAGGGAGCGAGGGATGCAGTAAAGAAGGAATAGTGCATCGGAATGGAGACACTCTCCTCCCAAAAGAAAATCCTGTATTTTCCATAGAAACGTTACTCGGTTTAGAAGGAGAAGACATAAAACCCATAGTATTTCATAGCGATGGAATTTCAGTTTTAATTCGACAAATTGAGGGAGCGAGGGATGCAGTAAAGAAGGAATAGTGCATCGCATAGGAGATACTCGCCTCCCAAAAGAAAATCCTATGGTTTCCAGAGAAACGTTACTCGTATTAGAAGGAGAAGTCATTGATCGAATAGTATTTCATAGCGACGCAATTTCCGTGTTAATTCGTCAATGTGAGGGAGCGAGGGATGCAGTAAAGAAGGAATAGTGCATCGGAAGGGAGACACTCGCCTCCCAAAAGAAAATCCTGTATTTTCCATAGAAACGTTACTCGGTTTAGAAGGAGAAGACATAAAACCCATAGTATTTCATAGCGATGGAATTTCAGTTTTAATTCGAAAAATTGAGGGAGCGAGGGATGCAGTAAAGAAGGAATAGTGCATCGCATAGGAGATTCTCTGCTCCCAAAAGGAAATCCTGTGGTTTCCAGAGAAACGTTACTCGAATTAGAAGGAGAAGTCATTGATCGAATAGTATTTCATAGCGACGCAATTTCTGTTTTAATTCGTCGATGTGAGGGAACGAGCTGTGAAGTAAAGAAGGAATAGTGCATCGGAAAGGAGATACTCGCCTCCCAAAAGGAAATCCTGTCGTTTCCATAGAAACGTTACTCGTTTTAGAAGGAGAAGTCATAGAACGCATAGTATTTCATAGCGACGCAATTTCCGTGTTAATTCGTCAATGTGAGGGAGCGGGGGATGCAGTAAAGAAGGAATAGTGCATCGGAAGGGAGACACTCGCCTCCGAAAAGAAAGTCCTGTATTTTCCATAGAAACGTTACTCGGTTTAGAAGGAGATGACATAAAACCCATAGTATTTCATAGCGATGTAATTTCAGTTTTAATGCGACAAAGCGAGGGAGCGAGGGATGCAGTAAAGAAGGAATAGTGCATCGCATAGGAGATACTCGCCTCCCAAAAGAAAATCCTGTCGTTTCCATAGAAACGTTACTCGATTTAGAAGGAGAAGTCATAGAACGCATGGTATTTCATATTGGCGCAATTTCCGTGTTAATTCGTCAATGTGAGCGAGCGAGGGATGCAGTAAAGAAGGAATAGTGCATCGGAAGGGAGACACTCGCCTCCAAAAAGAAAATCCTGTATTTTCCATAGAAACGTTACTCGGTTTAGAAGGAGAAGACATAAAACCCATAGTATTTCATAGCGATGGAATTTCAGTTTTAATTCGACAAAGCGAGGGAGCGAGGGATGCAGTAAAGAAGGAATAGTGCATCGCATAGGAGATACTCGCCTCCCAAAAGAAAATCCTATGGTTTCCAGAGAAACGTTACTCGTATTAGAAGGAGAAGTCATTGATCGAATAGTATTTCATAGCGACGCAATTTCCGTGTTAATTCGTCAATGTGAGGGAGCGAGGGATGCAGTAAAGAAGGAATAGTGCATCGGAAGGGAGACACTCGCCTCCCAAAAGAAATTCCTGTATTTTCCATAGAAACGTTACTCGGTTTAGAAGGAGAAGACATAAAACCCATAGTATTTCATAGCGATGGAATTTCATTTTTAATTCGACAAAGCGAGGGAGCGAGGGATGCAGTAAAGACGGAAAAGTGCATCGCATAGGAGATACTCGCCTCCCAAAAGAAAATCCTGTCGTTTCCATTGAAACGTTACTCGATTTAGATGGAGAAGTCATAGAACGCATAGTATTTCATAGCGGCGCAATTTCCGTGTTAATTCGTCAATGTGAGGGAGCGAGGGATGCAGTAAAGAAGGAATAGTGCATCGCATAGGAGATACTCGCCTCCCAAAAGAAAATCCTGTGGTTTCCAGAGAAACGTTACTCGAATTAGAAGGAGAAGTCATTGATCGAATAGTATTTCATAGCGACGCAATTTCTGTTTTAATTCGTCAATGTGAGGGAACGAGCTGTGAAGTAAAGAAGGAATAGTGCATCGGAAAGGAGATACTCGCCTCCCAAAAGGAAATCCTGTCGTTTCCATAGAAACGTTACTCGATTTAGAAGGGGAAGTCATAGAGCGCATAGTATTTCATAGCGGCGCAATTTCCGGGTTAATTCGTCAATGTGAGGCAGCAAGGGATGCAGTAAAGAAGGAATAGTGCATTGGAAGGGAGACACTCGCCTCCCAAAAGAAAATCCAGTATTTTCCATAGAAACGTTGCTCGGTTTGGAAGGAGAAGACATAAAACCCATAGTATTTCATAGCGATGGAATTTCAGTTTTAATTCGACAAAGCGAGGGAGCGAGGGATGCAGTAAAGAAGGAATAGTGCATCGCATAGGAGATACTCGCCTCCCAAAAGAAAATCCTATGGTTTCCAGAGAAACGTTACTCGTATTAGAAGGAGAAGTCATTGATCGAATAGTATTTCATAGCGATGCAATTTCCGTGTTAATTCGCCAATGTGAGGGAGCGAGGGATGCAGTAAAGATGGAATAGTGCATCGGAAGGGAGACACTCGCCTCCCAAAAGAAAATCCTGTATTTTCCATAGAAACGTTACTCGGTGTAGAAGGAGTAGACATAAAACCCATAGTATTTCATAGCGATGGAATTTCAGTTTTAATTCGACAAAGCGAGGGAGCGAGGGATGAAGTAAAGAAGGAATAGTGCATCGCATAGGAGATACTCGCCTCCCAAAAGAAAATCCTGTCGTTTCCATAGAAACGTTACTCGATTTAGATGGAGAAGTCATAGAACGCATAGTATTTCATAGCGGCGCAATTTTCGTGTTAATTCGTCAATGTGAGGGAGCGAGGAATGCAGTAAAGAAGGGATAGTGCATCGGAAGGGAGACACTCTCCTCCCAAAAGAAAATCCTGTATTTTCCATAGAAACGTTACTCGGTTTAGAAGGAGAAGACATAAAACACATAGTATTTCATAGCGATGGAATTTCAGTTTTAATTCGACAAAGCGAGGGAGCGAGGGATGCAGTAAACAAGGAATAGTGCATCGCATAGGAGATACTCGCCTCCCAAACAAAAATCCTATGGTTTCGAGAGAAACGTTACTCGTATTAGAAGGAGAAGTCATTGATCGAATAGTATTTCATAGCGACGCAATTTCCGTGTTAATTCGTCAATGTGAGGGAGCGAGGGATGCAGTAAAGAAGGAATAGTGCATCGGAAGGGAGACACTCGCCTCCCAAAAGAAAATCCTGTATTTTCCATAGAAACGTTACTCGGTTTAGAAGGAGAAGACATAAAACCCATAGTATTTCATAGCGATGCAATTTCAGTTTTAATTCGTCAAAGCGAGGGAGCGAGGGATGCAGTAAAGAAGGAATAGTGCATCGCATAGGCGATACTCGCCTCCCAAAAGAAAATCCTGTCGTTTCCATAGAAACGTTACTCGATTTAGACGGAGAAGTCATAGAACGCATAGTATTTCATAGCGGCGCAATTTCCGTGTTAATTCGTCAATGTGAGGGAGCGAGGGATGCAGTAAAGAAGGAATAGTGCATCGGAAGGGAGACACTCTCCTCCCAAAAGAAAATCCTGTATTTTCCATAGAAACGTTACTCGGTTTAGAAGGAGAAGACATAAAACCCATAGTATTTCATAGCGATACAATTTCAGTTTTAATTCGACAAAGCGAGGGAGCGAGGGATGCAGTAAAGAAGGAATAGTGAATTGCATAGGAGATACTCGCCTCCCAAAAGAAAATGCTGTCGTTTCCATAGAAACGTTACTCGATTGAGAAGGAGAAGTCATAGAGCGCATAATATTTCATAGCGGCGCAATTTCCGGGTTAATTCGTCAATGTGAGGGAGCGAGGGATGCAGTAAAGAAGGGATAGGGCATTGGAAGGGAGACACTCGCCTCCCAAAAGAAAATCCTGTATTTTCCATAGAAACGTTACTCGGTTTAGAAGGAGAAGACATAAAACCCATAGTATTTCATAGCGATGGAATTTCAGTTTTAATTCGACAAAGCGAATGAGCGAGGGATGCAGTAAAGAAGGAATAGTGAATCGCATAGGAGATACTCGCCTCCCAAAAGAAAATGCTGTCGTTTCCATAGAAACGTTACTCGATTGAGAAGGAGAAGTCATAGAGCGCATAATATTTCATAGCGGCGCAATTTCCGGGTTAATTCGTCAATGTGAGGGAGCGAGGGATGCAGTAAAGAAGGAATAGTGCATTGGAAGGGAGACACTCGCCTCCCAAAAGAAAATCCTGTATTTTCCATAGAAACGTTACTCGGTTTAGAAGGAGAAGACATAAAACCCATAGTATTTCATACCGGTAGAATTTCAGTTTTAATTCGACAAAGCGAGGGAGCGAGGGATGCAGTAAAGAAGGAATAGTGAATCGCATAGGAGATATTCGCCTCCCAAGAGAAAATCCTGTCGTTCCCATAGAAACGTTACTCGATTTAGATGGAGAAGTCATAGAACGCATAGTATTTCATAGCGGCGCAATTTCCGTTTTAATTCGTCAATGTGAGGGAGCGAGGGATGCAGTAAAGAAGGAATAGTGCATCGGAATGGAGACACTCTCCTCCCAAAAGAAAATCCTGTATTTTCCATAGAAACGTTACTCGGTTTAGAAGGAGAAGACATAAAACCCATAGTATTTCATAGCGATGGAATTTCAGTTTTAATTCGACAAATTGAGGGAGCGAGGGATGCAGTAAAGAAGGAATAGTGCATCGCATAGGAGATACTCGCCTCCCAAAAGAAAATCCTATGGTTTCCAGAGAAACGTTACTCGTATTAGAAGGAGAAGTCATTGATCGAATAGTATTTCATAGCGACGCAATTTCCGTGTTAATTCGTCAATGTGAGGGAGCGAGGGATGCAGTAAAGAAGGAATAGTGCATCGGAAGGGAGACACTTGCCTCCCAAAAGAAAATCCTGTATTTTCCATAGAAACGTTACTCGGTTTAGAAGGAGAAGACATAAAACCCATAGTATTTCATAGCGATGGAATTTCAGTTTTAATTCGACAAATTGAGGGAGCGAGGGATGCAGTAAAGAAGGAATAGTGCATCGCATAGGAGATACTCTGCTCCCAAAAGGAAATCCTGTGGTTTCCAGAGAAACGTTACTCGAATTAGAAGGAGAAGTCATTGATCGAATAGTATTTCATAGCGACGCAATTTCTGTTTTAATTCGTCGATGTGAGGGAAAGAGCTGTGAAGTAAAGAAGGAATAGTGCATCGGAAAGGAGATACTCGCCTCCCAAAAGGAAATCCTGTCGTTTCCATAGAAACGTTACTCGATTTAGAAGGAGAAGTCATAGAACGCATAGTATTTCATAGCGACGCAATTTCCGTGTTAATTCGTCAATGTGAGGGAGCGAGGGATGCAGTAAAGAAGGAATAGTGCATCGGAAGGGAGACACTCGCCTCCGAAAAGAAAGTCCTGTATTTTCCATAGAAACGTTACTCGGTTTAGAAGGAGATGACATAAAACCCATAGTATTTCATAGCGATGCAATTTCAGTTTTAATGCGACAAAGCGAGGGAGCGAGGGATGCAGTAAAGAAGGAATAGTGCATCGCATAGGAGATACTCGCCTCCCAAAAGAAAATCCTGTCGTTTCCATAGAAACGTTACTCGATTTAGAAGGAGAAGCCATAGAGCGCATAATATTTCATAGCGCCGCAATTTCCGTGTTAGTTCGTCAATGTGAGGCAGCAAGGGATGCAGTAAAGAGGGAATAGTGCATTTCAAGGGAGACACTCGCCTCCCAAAAGAAAATCCTGTATTTTCCATAGAAACGTTACTCGGTTTAGAAGGAGAAGACATAAAACCCATAGTATTTCATAGCGATGGAATTTCAGTTTTAATTCGACAAAGCGAGGGAGCGAGGGATGCAGTAAAGAAGGAATAGTGCATCGCATAGGAGATACTCGCCTCCCAAAAGAAAATCCTATGGTTTCCAGAGAAACGTTACTCGTATTAGAAGGAGAAGTCATTGATCGAATAGTATTTCATAGCGACGCAATTTCCGTGTTAATTCGTCAATGTGAGGGAGCGAGGGATGCAGTAAAGAAGGAATAGTGCATCGGAAGGGAGACACTCGCCTCCCAAAAGAAATTCCTGTATTTTCCATAGAAACGTTACTCGGTTTAGAAGGAGAAGACATAAAACCCATAGTATTTCATAGCGATGGAATTTCAGTTTTAATTCGACAAAGCGAGGGAGCGAGGGATGCAGTAAAGACGGAAAAGTGCATCGCATGGGAGATACTCGCCTCCCAAAAGAAAATCCTGTCGTTTCCATAGAAACGTTACTCGATTTAGATGGAGAAGTCATAGAACGCATAGTATTTCATAGCGGCGCAATTTCCGTGTAAATTCGTCAATGTGAGGGAGCGAGGGATGCAGTAAAGAAGGAATAGTGCATCGCATAGGAGATACTCGCCTCCCAAAAGAAAATCCTGTGGTTTCCAGAGAAACGTTACTCGAATTAGAAGGAGAAGTCATTGATCGAATAGTATTTCATAGCGACGCAATTTCTGTTTTAATTCGTCAATGTGAGGGAACGAGCTGTGAAGTAAAGAAGGAATAGTGCATCGGAAAGGAGATACTCGCCTCCCAAAAGGAAATCCTGTCGTTTCCATAGAAACGTTACTCGATTTAGAAGGGGAAGTCATAGAGCGCATAATATTTCATAGCGGCGCAATTTCCGGGTTAATTCGTCAATGTGAGGCAGCAAGGGATGCAGTAAAGAAGGAATAGTGCATTGGAAGGGAGACACTCGCCTCCCAAAAGAAAATCCAGTATTTTCCATAGAAACGTTGCTCGGTTTGGAAGGAGAAGACATAAAACCCATAGTATTTCATAGCGATGGAATTTCAGTTTTAATTCGACAAAGCGAGGGAGCGAGGGATGCAGTAAAGAAGGAATAGTGCATCGCATAGGAGATACTCGCCTCCCAAAAGAAAATCCTATGGTTTCCAGAGAAACGTTACTCGTATTAGAAGGAGAAGTCATTGATCGAATAGTATTTCATAGCGATGCAATTTCCGTGTTAATTCGCCAATGTGAGGGAGCGAGGGATGCAGTAAAGATGGAATAGTGCATCGGAAGGGAGACACTCGCCTCCCAAAAGAAAATCCTGTATTTTCCATAGAAACGTTACTCGGTTTAGAAGGAGAAGACATAAAACCCATAGTATTTCATAGCGATGGAATTTCAGTTTTAATTCGACAAAGCGAGGGAGCGAGGGATGAAGTAAAGAAGGAATAGTGCATCGCATAGGAGATACTCGCCTCCCAAAAGAAAATCCTGTCGTTTCCATAGAAACGTTACTCGATTTAGATGGAGAAGTCATAGAACGCATAGTATTTCATAGCGGCGCAATTTTCGTGTTAATTCGTCAATGTGAGGGAGCGAGGGATGCAGTAAAGAAGGGATAGTGCATCGGAAGGGAGACACTCTCCTCCCAAAAGAAAATCCTGTATTTTCCATAGAAACGTTACTCGGTTTAGAAGGAGAAGACATAAAACACATAGTATTTCATAGCGATGGAATTTCAGTTTTAATTCGACAAAGCGAGGGAGCGAGGGATGCAGTAAAGAAGGAATAGTGCATCGCATAGGAGATACTCGCCTCCCAAACAAAAATCCTATGGTTTCGAGAGAAACGTTACTCGTATTAGAAGGAGAAGTCATTGATCGAATAGTATTTCATAGCGACGCAATTTCCGTGTTAATTCGTCAATGTGAGGGAGCGAGGGATGCAGTAAAGAAGGAATAGTGCATCGGAAGGGAGACACTCGCCTCCCAAAAGAAAATCCTGTATTTTCCATAGAAACGTTACTCGGTTTAGAAGGAGAAGACATAAAACCCATAGTATTTCATAGCGATGGAATTTCAGTTTTAATTCGACAAAGCGAGGGAGCGAGGGATGCAGTAAAGAAGGAATAGTGCATCGCATAGGAGATACTCGCCTCCCAAAAGAAAATCCTGTCGTTTCCGTAGAAACGTTACTCGATTTAGATGGAGAAGTCATAGAACGCATAGTATTTCATAGCGGCGCTATTTCCGTGTTAATTCGTCAATGTGAGGGAGCGAGGGATGCAGTAAAGAAGGAATAGTGCATCGGAAGGGAGACACTCGCCTCCCAAAAGAAAATCCTGTATTTTCCATAGAAACGTTACTCGGTTTAGAAGGAGAAGACATAAAACCCATAGTATTTCATAGCGATGGAATTTCAGTTTCAATTCGACAAAGCGAGGGAGCGAGGGATGCAGTCAAGAAGGAATAGTGCATCGCATAGGAGATACTCGCCTCCCAAAAGAAAATCCTGTCGTTTCCATAGACACGTTACTCGATTTAGATGGAGAAGTCATAGAACGCATAGTATTTCATAGCGGCGCAATTTCCGTGTTAATTCGTCAATGTGAGGGAGCGAGGGATGCAGTAAAGAAGGAATAGTGCATCGCATAGGTGATACTCGCCTCACAAAAGAAAATCCTGTGGTTTCCAGAGAAACGTTACTCGATTTAGAAGGAGAAGTCATAGAACGCATAGTTTTTCATAGCGACGCAATTTCCGTGTTAATTCGTCAATGTGAGGGAGCGAGGGATGCAGTAAAGAAGGAATAGTGCATCGCATAGGAGATACTCGCCTCCCAAAAGAAAATCCTATGGTTTCCAGAGAAACGTTACTCGAATTAGAAGGAGAAGTCATTGATCGAATAGTATTTCATAGCGACGCAATTTCCGTGTTAATTCGTCAATGTGAGGGAGCGAGGGATGCAGTAAAGAAGGAATAGTGCATCGGAAGGGAGACACTCGCCTCCCAAAAGAAAATCCTGTATATTCCATAGAAACGTTACTCGGTTTAGAAGGAGAAGACATAAAACCCATAGTATTTCATAGCGATGGAATTTCTGTTTCAATTCGACAAAGCGAGGGAGCGAGGGATGCAGTAAAGAAGGAATAGTGCATCGCATAGGAGATACTCACCTCCCAAAAGAAAATCCTATGGTTTCCAGAGAAACGTTACTCGAATTAGAAGGAGAAGTCATTGATCGAATAGTATTTCATAGCGACGCAATTTCCGTGTTAATTCGTCAATGTGAGGGAGCGAGGGATGCAGTAAAGAAGGAATAGTGCATCGGAAGGGAGACACTCGCCTCCCAAAAGAAAGTCCTGTATTTTCCATAGAAACGTTACTCGGTTTAGAAGGAGAAGACATAAAACCCATAGTATTTCATAGCGATGGAATTTCAGTTTCAATTCGACAAAGCGAGGGAGCGAGGGATGCAGTAAAGAAGGAATAGTGCATCGCATAGGAGATACTCGCCTCCCAAAAGAAAATCCTATGGTTTCCAGAGAAACGTTACTCGAATTAGAAGGAGAAGTCATTGATCGAATAGTATTTCATAGCGACGCAATTTCCGTGTTAATTCGTCAATGTGAGGGAGCGAGGGATGCAGTAAAGAAGGAATAGTGCATCGGAAGGGAGACACTCGCCTCCCAAAAGAAAATCCTGTATTTTCCATAGAAACGTTACTCGGTTTAGAAGGAGAAGACATAAAACCCATAGTATTTCATAGCGATGGAATTTCAGTTTCAATTCGACAAAGCGAGGGAGCGAGGGATGCAGTAAAGAAGGAATAGTGCATCGCATAGGAGATACTCGCCTCCCAAAAGAAAATCCTGTCGTTTCCATAGACACGTTACTCGATTTAGATGGAGAAGTCATAGAACGCATAGTATTTCATAGCGGCGCAATTTCCGTGTTAATTCGTCAATGTGAGGGAGCGAGGGATGCAGTAAAGAAGGAATAGTGCATCGCATAGGAGTTACTCGCCTCCCAAAAGAAAATCCTGTCGTTTCCATAGAAACGTTACTCGATTTAGAAGGAGAAGTCATAGAACGCATAGTATTTCATAGCGGCGCAATCTCCGTGTTAATTCGTCAATGTGAGGAAGCGAGGGATGCGGTAAAGAAGGAATAGTGCACCGAAATGGAGACACGCGCCTCCCAAAAGAAAATCCTGTATTTTCCATAGAAACGTTACTCGGTTTAGAAGGAGTAGACATAAAACCCATAGTATTTCATAGCGATGCAATTTCAGTTTTAATTCGACAATGCGAGGGAGCGAGGGATGCAGTAAAGAAGGAATAGTGCATCGCAAAGGAGTTACTCGCCTCCCAAAAGAAAATCCTGTCGTTTCCATAGAAACGTTGCTCGATTTAGAAGGAGAAGTCATAGAACGCATAGTATTTCATAGCGGCGCAATTTCCGTGTTAATTCGTCAATGTGAGGGAGCGAGGGATGCAGTAAAGAAGGAATAGTGCATCGGAAGGGAGACACTCGCCTCCCAAAAGAAAATCCTGTATTTTCCATAGAAACGTTACTCGGTTTAGAAGGAGAAGACATAAAACCCATTGTATTTCATAGCGATGCAATTTCAGTTTCAATTCGACAAAGCGAGGGAGCGAGGGATGCAGTAACGAAGGAATAGTGCATCGCATAGGAGGTACTCGCCTCCCAAAAGAAAATCCTATGGTTTCCAGAGAAACGATACTCGAATTAGAAGGAGAAGTCATTGATCGAATAGTATTTCATAGCGACGCAATTTCCGTGTTAATTCGTCAATGTGAGGGAGCGAGGGATGCAGTAAAGAAGGAATAGTGCATCGGTAGGGAGACACTCGCCTCCCAAAAGAAAATCCTGTATTTTCCATAGAAACGTTACTCGGTTTAGAAGGAGAAGACATAAAACCCATAGTATTTCATAGCGATGGAATTTCAGTTTTAATTCGACAAAGCGAGGGAGCGAGGGATGCAGTAAAGAAGGAATACTGCATCGCATAGGAGATACTCGCCTCCCAAAAGAAAATCCTGTCGTTTCCATAGAAACGTTACTCGATTTAGATGGAGAAGTCATAGAACGCATAGTATTTCATAGCGGCGCAATTTCCGTGTTAATTCGTCAATGTGAGGGAGCGAGGGATGCAGTAAAGAAGGAATAGTGCATCGCATAGGAGATACTCGCCTCCCAAAAGAAAATCCTGTGGTTTCCAGAGAAACGTTACTCGAATTAGAAGGAGAAGTCATTGATCGAATAGTATTTCATAGCGACGCAATTTCTGTTTTAATTCGTCAATGTGAGGGAACGAGCTGTGAAGTAAAGAAGGAATAATGCTACGGAAAGGAGATACTCGCCTCCCAAAAGGAAATCCTGTCGTTTCCATAGAAACGTTACTCGATTTAGAAGGAGAAGTCATAGAACGCATAGTATTTCATAGCGGCGCAATGTCCGTGTTAATTCGTCAATGTGAGGGAGCGAGGGATGCAGTAAAGAAGGAATAGTGCATCGGAAGGGAGACACTCGCCTCCCAAAAGAAAATCCTGTATTTTCCATAGAAACGTTACTCGGTTTCGAAGGAGAAGACATAAAACCCATAGTATTTCATAGCGATGCAATTTCAGTTTTAATTCGACAATGCGAGGGAGCGAGGGATGCAGTAAAGAAGGAATAGTGCATCGCATAGGAGTTACTCGCCTCCCAAAAGAAAATCCTGTCGTTTCCATAGAAACGTTACTCGATTTAGAAGGAGAAGTCATAGAACGCATAGTATTTCATAGCGGCGCAATCTCCGTGTTAATTCGTCAATGTGAGGAAGCGAGGGATGCGGTAAAGAAGGAATAGTGCACCGAAAGGGAGACACTCGCCTCCCAAAAGAAAATCCTGTATTTTCCATAGAAACGTTACTCGGTTTAGAAGGAGTAGACATAAAACCCATAGTATTTCATAGCGATGCAATTTCAGTTTTAATTCGACAATGCGAGGGAGCGAGGGATGCAGTAAAGAAGGAACAGTGCATCGCAAAGGAGTTACTCGCCTCCCAAAAGAAAATCCTGTCGTTTCCATAGAAACGTTACTCGATTTAGAAGGAGAAGTCATAGAACGCATAGTATTTCATAGCGGCGCAATTTCCGTGTTAATTCGTCAATGTGAGGGAGCGAGGGATGCAGTAAAGAAGGAATAGTGCATCGGAAGGGAGACACTGGCCTCCCAAAAGAAAATCCTGTATTTTCCATAGAAACGTTACTCGGTTTAGAAGGAGAAGACATAAAACCCATAGTATTTCATAGCGATGCAATTTCCGTTTCAATTCGACAAAGCGAGGGAGCGAGGGATGCAGTAACGAAGGAATAGTGCATCGCATAGGAGGTACTCGCCTCCCAAAAGAAAATCCTGTCGTTTCTATAGAAACGTTACTCGATTTAGAAGGAGAAGTCATAGAACGCATAGTATTTCATAGCGGCGCAATTTCCGTGTTAATTCGGCAATGTGAGGGAGCGAGGGATGCAGTAAAGAAGGAATAGTGCATCGGAAGGGAGACACTCGCATCCCAAAAGAAAATCCTATTTTTCCATAGAAACGTTACTCCGTTTAGAAGGAGAAGACGTAAAACCCATAGTAATTCATAGCGATGCAATTTCAGTTTTAATTCGACAAAGCGAGGGAGCGAGTGATGCAGTAAAGAAGGAATAGTGCATCGTAAACGAGATACTCGCCTCCCAAAAGAAAATTTTGTGGTTTCCAGAGAAACGTTACTCGAAATAGAAGGAGAAGTCATTGATCGAATAGTATTTCATAGCGACGCAATATCTGTGTTAATTCGTCAATGTGAGGGAACGAGCTGTGAAGTAAAAAAGGAATAGTGCATCGGAAAGGAGATACTCGCCTCCCAAAAGAAAATCCTGTCGTTTTCATACAAACGTTACTCGATTTAGAAGGAGAAGTCATAGAACGCATAGTATTTCATAGCGGCGCAATTTCCGTTTTAATTCGACAAAGTGAGGAGCGAGGGATGCAGTAAAGAAAGAATAGTGCATCGGAAGGGAGACACTCGCCTGCCAAAAGAAAATCCTGTATTTTCCGTAGAGACGTTACTTGGTTTAGAAGGAGAAGACATAAAACCCATAGTATTTCATAGCGATGCAATTTCAGTTTTAATGCGACAAAGCGAGGGAGCGAGGGATGCAGTAAAGAAGGAATAGTGCATCGCATAGGAGATACTCGCCTCCCAAATGAAAATCCTGTCGTTTACATAGAAACGTTACTCGATTTAGAAGGAGAAGTCATAGAACGCATAGTATTTCATAGCGGCGCAATTTCCGTGTTAATTCGTCAATGTGAGGGAGCGAGGGATCAGTAAAGAAGGAATAGTGCATCGGAAGGGAGACACTCGCCTCCCAATAGAAAATCCTGTATTTTCCGTAGAAACGATACTCGGTTTAGAAGGAGAAAACATAAAACCCATAGTATTTCATAGCGATGAAATTTCAGTTTTAATTCGACAAAGCGAGGGAGCGAGGGATGCAGAAAAGAAGGAATAGTGCATCGCATAGGAGTTACTCGCCTCCCAAAAGAAAATCCTGTCGTTTCCATTGAAACGTTACTCGATTTAGACGGAGAAGTCATAGAACGCATAGTATTTCATAGCGGCGCAATTTCCGTGTTAATTCGTCAATGTGAGGAGCGAGGGATGCAGTAAAGAAGGAATAGTGCATCGGAAGGGAGACACTCTCCTCCCAAAAGAAAATCCTGTATTTTCCATAGAAACGTTACTCGGTTTAGAAGGAGAAGACATAAAACCCATAGTATTTCATAGCGATGCAATTTCAGTTTTAATTCGACAAAGCGAGGAGCGAGGGATGCAGTAAAGAAGGAATAGTGCATCGCATAGGAGATACTCGCCTCCCAAAAGAAAATGCTGTCGTTTCCATAGAAACGTTACGCGATTGAGAAGGAGAAGTCATAGAGCGCAGAATATTTCATAGCGGCGCAATTTCCGGGTTAATTCGTCAATGTGAGGGAGCGAGGGATGCAGTAAAGAAGGGATAGTGCATTGGAAGGGAGACACTTGCCTCCCAAAAGAAAATCCTGTATTTTCCATAGAAACGTTACTCGGTTTAGAAGGAGAAGACATAAAACCCATAGTATTTCATAGCGATGGAATTTCAGTTTTAATTCGTCAATGGGAGGGAGCGAGGGATGCAGTAAAGAAGGAATAGTAAATCGCATAGGAGATACTCGCCTCCCAAACGAAAATCCTGTCGTTTCCATAGAAACGTTACTCGATTGAGATGGAGAAGTCATAGAACGCATAGTATTTCATAGCGGCGCAATTTCCGTGTTAATTCGTCAATGTGAGGGAGCGAGGGATGCAGTAAAGAAGGAATAGTGCATCGGAAGGGAGACACTCTCCTCCCAAAAGAAAATCCTGTATTTTCCATAGAAACGGTACTCGGTTTAGAAGGAGAAGACATAAAACCCGTAGTATTTCATAGCGATGGAATTTCAGTTTTAATTCGACAAAGCGAGGGAGCGAGGGATGCAGTAAAGAAGGAATAGTGCATCGCATAGGAGATACTCGCCTCCCAAAAGAAAATCCTGTCGTCTCCATAGAAACGGTACTCGATTTAGATGGGAGAAATCATAGAACGCATAGTATTTCATAGCGGCGTAATTTCCGTGTTAATTCGTCAATGTGAGGGAGCGAGGGATGCAGTAAAGAAGGGATAGTGCATCGGAAGGGAGACACTCTCCTCCCAAAAGAAAATCCTGTATTTTCCATAGAAACGTTACTCGGTTTAGAAGTAGAAGACATAAAACCCATAGTATTTCATAGCGATGGAATTTCAGTTTTAATTCGACAAAGCGATGGAGCGAGGGATGCAGTAAAGAAGGAATAGTGCATCGCATAGGAGATACTCGCCTCCCAAAAGAAAATCCTGTGGTTTCCAGAGAAACGTCACTCGAATTAGAAGGAGAAGTCATTGATCGAATAGTATCTCATAGCGACGCAATTTCCGTGTTAATTCGTCAATGTGAGGGAGCGAGGGATGCAGTAAAGAAGGAATAGTGCATCGGAAGGGGAGACACTCGCCTCGCAAAAGAAAATCCTGTATTTTCCATAGAAACGTTACTCGGTTTAGAAGGAGAAGACATAAAACCCATAGTATTTCATAGCGATGCAATTTCAGTTTTAATTCGACAAAGCGGGGGAGCGAGGGATGCAGTAAAGAAGGAATAGTGCATCGCATAGGAGATACTCGCCTCCCAAAAGAAAATCCTGTCGTTTCCATAGAAACGTTACTCGATTTAGAAGGAGAAGTCATAGAACGCATAGTATTTCATAGCGGCGCAATTTCCGTGTTAATTCGTCAATGTGAGGAAGCGAGGGATGCAGTAAAGAAGGAATAGTGCACCGAAAGGGAGACACTCGCCTCCCAAAAGAAAATCCTGTATTTTCCATAGAAACGTTACTCGGTTTAGAAGGAGAAGACATAAAACCCATAGTATTTCATAGCGATGCAATTTCAGTTTTAATTCGACTATGCGTGGGAGCGAGGGATGCAGTAAAGAAGGAATAGTGCATCGCATAGGAGTTACTCGCCTCTCAAAAGAAAATCCTGTCGTTTTCATACAAACGTTACTCGATTTAGAAGGAGAAGTCATAGAACGCATAGTATTTAACAGCGGCGCAATTTCCGTGTTAATTCGTCATTGTGAGGGAGCGTGGGATGCAGTAAAGATAGAATAGTGCATCGGAAGGGAGACACTCGCCTCCCAAAAGAAAATCCTGTATTTTCCATATAAACGATACTCGGATTAGAAGGAGAAGACATAAAACCCATAGTATTTCATAGCGATGGAATTTCAGTTTTAATTCGACAAAGTGAGGGAGCGAGGGATGCAGTAAAGAAGGAATAGTGCATCGCATAGGAGATACTCGCCTCGCAAAAGAAATTCCTGTGGTTTCCAGAGAAACGTTACTCGAATTAGAAAGATAAGTCATTGATCGAATAGTATTTCGTAGCGACGCAATTTCTGTGTTAATTCGTCAATGAGAGGGAACGAGCTGTGAAGTAAAGAAGGACTAGTGCATCGGAAAGGAGATACTCGTCTCCCAAAAGAAAATCCTGTCGTTTCCATAGAAACGTTACTCGATTTAGAGGGAGAAGTCATAGAACGCATAGTATTTCATAGCGGCGCAATTTCCGTGTTAATTCGTCAATGTGAGGGAGCGAGGGATGCAGTAGAGAAGGAATAGAGCATCGGAAGGGAGACACTCGCCTCCCAAAAGAAAATCCTGTATTTTCCATAGAAACGTTACTCGGTTTAGAAGGAGAAGACATAAAACCCATAGGGTTTCATAGGGATGCAATTTCAGTTTTAATTCGACAAAGCGAGGGGAGCGAGGGATGCAGTAAGGAAGGAATAGTGCATCGCATAGGAGATACTCGCCTCCCAAAAGAAAAATCTGTCGTTTCCATAAGAACGTTACTCGATTTAGAAGGAGAAGTCATAGTACGCATAGTATTTCATAGCGGCGCAATTTCCGTGTTAATTCGTCAATGTGAGGGAGCGAGGGATGCAGTAAGGAAGGAATAGTGCATCGGAAGGGAGACACTCGCCTCCCAAAAGAAAATCCTGTATTTTCCATAGAAACGTTACTCGGTTTAGAAGGAGAGGACATAAAACCCGTAGTATTTCATAGCGATGCAATTTCAGTTTTAATTCGACAAAGCGAGGGAGCGAGGGATGCAGTAACGAAGGAATAGTGCATCGCATAGGAGATACTCGCCTCCCAAAAGAAAATCCTGTCGTTTCCATAGAAACGTTACTCGATTTAGAAGGAGAAGTCATAGAACGCATAGTATTTCATAGCGGCGCAATTTCCGTGTTAATTCGTCAATGTGAGGGAGCGAGGGATGCAGTAAAGAAGGAATAGCGCATCGTAAGGGAGACACTCGCCTCCCAAAGGAAAATCCTGTATTTTCCATAGAAATGTTACTCGGTTTAGAAGGAGAAGACATAAAACCCATAGTATTTCATAGCGATGCAATTTCAGTTTTAAATCGACAAAGCGAGGGAGCGAGGGATGCAGTAAAGCAGGAATAGTGCATCGCATAGGAGATACTCGCATCCCAAAGAAAATCCTGTCGTTTCCATAGAAACGTTACTCGATTTAGAAGGAGAAGTCATAGAACGCATAGTATTTCATACCGGCGCAATTTCCGTGTTAATTCGTCAATGTGAGGAAGCGAGGGATGCAGTAAAGAAGGAATAATGCACCGATAGGGAGACACTCGCCTCCCAAAAGAAAATCCTGTATTTTCCATAGAAACGTTACTCGGTTTAGAAGGAGAAGACATAAAACCCATTGTATTTCATAGCGATGCAATTTCAGTTTTAATTCGACAAAGCGAGGGAGCGAGGGATGCAGCAATGAAGGAATAGTGCATCGCATAGGAGTTACTCGCCTCCCAAAAGAAAATCCTGTCGTTTCCATAGAAACGTTACTCGATTTAGAAGGAGAACTCATAGAAGGCATAGTATTTAATAGCGGCGCAATTTCCGTGTTAATTCGTCAATATGAGGGAGCGAGGGATGCAGTAAAGAAGGAATAATGCATCGGAAGGGAGACACTCGCCTCCCAAAAGAAAATCCTGTATTTTCCATAGAAACGTTACACGGTTTAGAAGGAGAAAACATAAAACCCATAGTATTTCATAGCGATGCAATTTCAGTTTCAATTCGACAAAGCGAGGGAGGGAGGAATGCAGTAACGAAGGAATAGTGCATCGCATAGGAGATACTCGCCTCCCAAAAGAAAATCCTGTCGTTTCTATAGAAACGTTACTCGATTTAGAAGGAGAAGTCATAGAACGCATAGTATTTCATAGCGGCGCAATTTCCGTGTTAATTCGTCAATGTGAGGGAGCGAGGGATGCAGTAAAGAATGAATAGTGCATCGGAAGTGAGACACTCGCATCCCAATAGAAAATCCTGTATTTTCCATAGGAACGTTACTTTGTTTAGAAGGAGAAGACATAAAACCCATAGTATTTCATAGCGATGCAATTTCAGTTTTAATTCGACAAAGCGAGGGAGCGAGGGATGCAGTAATGAAGGAATAGTGCATCGTAAACGAGATACTCGCCTCCCAAAAGGAAATCCTGTGGTTTCCAGAGAAACGTTACTCGAATTACAAGGAGAAGTCATTGATCGAATAGTATTTCATAGGGACGCAATATCTGTGTTAATTCGTCAATGTGAGGGAACGAGCTGTGAAGTAAAGAAGGAATAGTGCATCGGAAAGGAGATACTCGCCTCCCAAAAGAAAATCCTCTCGTTTCCATAGAAACGTCACTCGATTTAGAAGGAGAAGACATAAAACCCATAGTATTTCATAGCGATGCAATTGCAGTTTTAATTCGACAAAGTGACGGAGCGAGGGATGCAGAAAAGAAGGAATAGTGCATCGCAAAGGAGATACTCGCCTCCCAAAAGAAAATCCTCTCGTTTCCATAGAAATGTTACTCGATTTAGAAGGAGAAGTCATAGAACGCATAGTATTTCAAAGCGGCGCTATTTCCGTGTTAATTCGTCAATGTGAGGGAGCGAGGGATGCAGTAAAGTAGGCATAGTGCATCGGAAGGGAGACACTCGCCTCCCAAAAGAACATCCTGTATTTTCCATAGAAACGTTACTCGGTTTAGAAGGAGAAGACATAAAACCCATAGTATTTCATAGCGTTGCAATTTCAGTTTTAATTCGACAAGGTGAGGGAGCGAGGGATGCAGTAAAGAAGTAATAGTGCATAGTAATGGAGATACTCGCCTCCCAAAAGAAAATCCTGTGGTTTCCAGAGAAACGTTACTCAAATTAGAAGGAGATGTCATTGATCGAATAGTATTTCATAGCGACGCAATTTCTGTGTTAATTCGTCAATATGAGGGAACGAGCTCTGAAGTAAAGAAGGAATAGTGAATCGGAAAGGAGATGCTCGCCTCCCAAAAGAAAATCCTGTCGTTTCCATAGAAACGTTACTCGATTTAGAAGTAGAAGTCATAGAACGCATAGTATTTCATAGCGGCGCAATTTCCATATTAATTCGTCAATGTGAGGGAGCGAGGGATGCAGTATAGACGGAATAGTTCATCGGAAGGGAGACACTCGCCTCCCAAAATAAAATCCTGTATTTTCCATAGAAAGGTTACTCGGTTTAGAAGGGGAAGACATAAAACCCACAGTATATCATAGCGATGCGATTTCAGTTTTACGTCGACAAAGCGAGGGAGCGAGGGATGCAGTAACGAAGGAATAGTGCATCGCTTAGGAGATACTCGCATCCCAAAAGAAAATGCTGTCGTTTCCATAGAAACGTTACTCGATTTAGAAGGAGAAGTCATAGAACGCATAGTATTTCATAGCGGCGCAATTACCGTGTTAATTCGTCAATGTGAGGGAGCGAGGTATGCAGTAAAGAAGGAATAGTGCATCGGGAGGGAGACACTCGCCTCCCAAAAGAAAATCCTGTATTTTCCATAGAAACGTTACTTGGTTCAGAAGGAGAAGACATAAAACCCATAGTATTTCATAGCGATGGAATTTCAGTTTTAATTCGACAAAGGAAGGGAGCGAGGGATGCAGTAAAGAAGGATTAGTAAATCGCATAGGAGATACTCGCCTCCCAAAAGAAAATCCTGTCGTTTCCATAGAAACGTTACTCGATTTAGATGGAGAAGTCATAGAACGCATAGTATTTCATAGCGGCGCAATTTCCGTGTTAATTCGTCAATGTGAGGGAGCGAGGGATGCAGTAAAGAAGGAATAGTGCATCGGAAGGGAGACACTCTCCTCCCAAAAGAAAATCCTGTATTTTCCATAGAAACGTTACTCGGTTTAGAAGGAGAAGACAGAAAACCCGTAGTATTTCATAGCGATGGAATTTCAGTTTTAATTCGACAAAGCGAGGGAGCGAGGGATGCAGTAAAGAAGGAATAGTGCATCGCATAGGAGATACTCGCCTCCCAAAAGAAAATCCTGTCGTTTCCATAGAAACGTTACTCGATTTAGATGGAGAAATCATAGAACGCATAGTATTTCATAGCGGCGCAATTTCCGTGTTAATTCGTCAATGTGAGGGAGCGAGGGATCCAGTAAAGAAGGGATAATGCATCGGAAGGGAGACACTCTCCTCCCAAACGAAAATCCTGTATTTTCCATAGAAACGTTACTCGGTTTAGAAGTAGAAGACATAAAACCCATAGTATTTCATAGCGATGGAATTTCAGTTTTAATTCGACAAAGCGATGGAGCGAGGGATGCAGTAAAGAAGGAATAGTGCATCGCATAGAAGATACTCGCCTCCCAAAAGAAAATCCTGTGGTTTCCAGAGAAACGTCACTCGAATTAGAAGGAGAAGTCATTGATCGAATAGTATCTCATAGCGACGCAATTTCCGTGTTAATTCGTCAATGTGAGGGAGCGAGGGATGCAGTAAAGAAGGAATAGTGCATCGGAAGGGAGACACTCGCCTCGCAAAAGAAAATCCTGTATTTTCCATAGAAACGTTACTCGGTTTAGAAGGAGAAGACATAAAACCCATAGTATTTCATAGCGATGCAATTTCAGTTTTAATTCGACAAAGCGAGGGAGCGAGGGATGCAGTAAAGAAGGAATAGTGCATCGCATAGGAGATACTCGCCTCCCAAAAGAAAATCCTGTCGTTTCCATTGAAACGTTACTCTATTTAGAAGGAGAAGTCATAGAACGCATAGTATTTCATAGCGGCGCAATTTCCGTTTTAATTCGTCAATGTGAGGAAGCGAGGGTTGCAGTAAAGAAGGAATAGTGCACCGAAAGGGAGACACTCGCCTCCCAAAAGAAAATCCTGTATTTTCCATAGAAACGTTACTCGGTTTAGAAGGAGAAGACATAAAACCCATAGTATTTCATAGCGATGCAATTTCAGTTTTAATTCGACTATGCGTGGGAGCGAGGGATGCAGTAAAGAAGGAATAGTGCATCGCATAGGAGTTACTCGCCTCTCAAAAGCAAATCCTGTCGTTTTCATACAAACGCTACTCGATTTAGAAGGAGAAGTCATAGAACGCATAGTATTTAATAGCGGCGCAATTTCCGTGTTAATTCGTCAATGTGAAAGAGCGTGGGATGCAGTAAAGATAGAATAGTGCATCGGAAGGGAGACACTCGCCTCCCAAAAGAAAATCCTGTATTTACCATATAAACGTTACTCGGATTAGAAGGAGAAGACATAAAACCCATAGTATTTCATAGCGATGGAATTTCAGTTTTAATTCGGCAAAGTGAGGGAGCGAGGGATGCAGTAAAGAAGGAATAGTGCATCGCATAGGAGATACTCGCCTCGCAAAAGAAAATCCTGTGGTTTCCAGAGAAACGTTACTCGAATTAGAAGGATAAGTCATTGATCGAAAAGTATTTCGTAGCGACGCAATTTCTGTGTTAATTCGTCAATGTGAGGGAACGAGCTGTGAAGTAAAGAAGGACTAGTGCATCGGAAAGGAGATACTCGCCTCCCAAAAGAAAAACCTGTCGTTTCCATAAAAACGTTACTCGATTTAGAAGGAGAAGTCATAGAACGCATAGTATTTCATAGCGGCGCAATTTCCGTGTTAATCCGTCAATGTGAGGGAGCGAGGGATGCAGTAAAGAAGGAATAGTGCATCGGAAGGGAGACACTCGCCTCCCAAAAGAAAATCCTGTATTTTCCATAGAAACGTTACTCGGTTTAGAAGGAGAGGACATAAAACCCGTAGTATTTCATAGCGATGCAATTTCAGTTTTAATTCGACAAAGCGAGGGAGCGAGGGATGCAGTAACGAAGGAATAGTGCATCGCATAGGAGATACTCGCCTCCCAAAAGAAAATCCTGTCGTTTCCATAGAAACGTTACTCGATTTAGAAGGAGAAGTCATAGAACGCATAGTATTTCATAGCGGCGCAATTTCCGTGTTAATTCGTCAATGTGAGGGAGCGAGGGATGCAGTAAAGAAGGAATAGCGCATCGTAAGGGAGACAGTCGCCTCCCAAAGGAAAATCCTGTATTTTCCATAGAAACGTTACTCGGTTTAGAAGGAGAAGACATAAAACCCATAGTATTTCATAGCGATGCAATTTTAGTTTTAAATCGACAAAGCTAGGGAGCGAGAGGATGCAGTAAAGCAGGAATAGTGCATCGCATAGGAGATACTCGCATCCCAAAGAAAATCCTGTCGTTTCCATAGAAACGTTACTCGATTTAGAAGGAGAAGTCATAGTACGCATAGTGTTTCATAGCGGCGCAATTTCCGTGTTAATTCGTCAATGTGAGGAAGCGAGGGATGCAGTAAAGAAGGAATAGTGCACCGATAGGGAGACACTCGCCTCCCAAAAGAAAATCCTGTATTTTCCATAGAAACGTTACTCGGTTTAGAAGGAGAAGACATAAAACCCATTGTATTTCATAGCGACGCAATTTCGGTTTTAATTCGACAAAGCGAGGGAGCGAGGGATGCAGCAATGAAGGAATAGTGCATCGCATAGGAGTTACTCGCCTCCCAAAAGAAAATCCTGTCGTTTCCATAGAAACGTTACTCGATTTAGAAGGAGAAGTCATAGAAGGCATAGTATTTAATAGCGGCGCAATTTCCGTGTTAATTCGTCAATGTGAGGGAGCGAGGGATGCAGTACAGAAGGAATAATGCATCGGAAGGGAGACACTCGCCTCCCAAATGAAAATCCTGTATTTTCCATAGAAACGTTACTCGGTTTAGAAGGAGAAAACATAAAACACATAGTATTTCATAGCGATGCAATTTCAGTTTCGATTCGACAAAGCGAGGGAGGGAGGGATGCAGTAACGAAGGAATAGTGCATCGCATAGGAGATACTCGCCTCCCAAAAGAAAATC
Organism: Schistocerca piceifrons; assembly: GCF_021461385.2. Taxonomy (NCBI): domain Eukaryota; kingdom Metazoa; phylum Arthropoda; class Insecta; order Orthoptera; family Acrididae; genus Schistocerca; species Schistocerca piceifrons. The sequence goes on along the minus strand of NW_025727272.1, from coordinate 96,192 downwards.
CTGTCGTTTCTATAGAAACGTTACTCGATTTAGAAGGAGAAGTCATAGAACGCATAGTATTTCATAGCGGCGCAATTTCCGTGTTAATTCGTCAATGTGAGGGAGCGAGGGATGCAGTAAAGAAGGAATAGTGCATCGGAAGGGAGACACTCGCATCCCAAAAGAAAATCCTGTATTTTCCATAGGAACGTTACTTTGTTTAGAAGGAGAAGACATAAAACCCATAGTATTTCATAGCGATGCAATTTCAGTTTTAATTCGACAAAGCGAGGGAGCGAGGGATGCTGTAATGAAGGAATAGTGCATCGTAAACGAGATACTCGCCTCCCAAAAGAAAATCCTGTGGTTTCCAGAGAAACGTTACTCGAATTAGAAGGAGAAGTCATTGATCGAATAGTATTTCATAGCGACGCAATATCTGTGTTAATTCGTCAATGTGAGGGAACGAGCTGTGAAGTAAAGAAGGAATAGTGCATCGGAAAGGAGATACTCGCCTCCCAAAAGAAAATCCTCTCGTTTCCATAGAAACGTCACTCGATTTAGAAGGAGAAGACATAAAACCCATAGTATTTCATAGCGATGCAATTGCAGTTTTAATTCGACAAAGTGACGGAGCGAGGGATGCAGAAAAGAAGGAATAGTGCATCGCAAAGGAGATAACGCCTCCCAAAAGAAAATCCTCTCGTTTCCATAGAAATGTTACTCGATTTAGAAGGAGAAGTCACAGAACGCATAGTATTTCATAGCGGCGCTATTTCCGTGTTAATTCGTCAATGTGAGGGAGCGAGGGATGCAGTAAAGAAGGCATAGTGCATCGGAAGGGAGACACTCGCCTCCCAAAAGAATATCCTGTATTTTCCATAGAAAGGTTACTCGGTTTAGTAGGGGAAGACATAAAACCCACAGTAAATCATAGCGATGCGATTTCAGTTTTACGTCGACAAAGCGAGGGAGCGAGGGATGCAGTAAAGAAGGAATAGTGCATCGCATAGGAGATACTCGCCTCCCAAAAGAAAATCCTGTGGTTTCCAGAGAAACGTCACTCGAATTAGAAGGAGAAGTCATTGATCGAATAGTATCTCATAGCGACGCAATTTCCGTGTTAATTCGTCAATGTGAGGGAGCGAAGGATGCAGTAAAGAAGGAATAGTGCACCGAAAGGGAGACACTCGCCTCCCAAAAGAAAATCTTGTATTTTCCATAGAAACGTTACTAGGTTTAGAAGTAGAAGACATAAAACCCATAGTATTTCATAGCGATGGAATTTCAGTTTTAATTCGACAAAGCGATGGAGCGAGGGATGCAGTAAAGAAGGAATAGTGCATCGCATAGGAGATACTCGCCTCCCAAAAGAAAATCCTGTGGTTTCCAGAGAAACGTCACTCGAATTAGAAGGAGAAGTCATTGATCGAATAGTATCTCATAGCGACGCAATTTCCGTGTTAATTCGTCAATGTGAGGGAGCGAGGGATGCAGTAAAGAAGGGATAGTGCATCGGAAGGGAGACACTCTCCTCCCAAAAGAAAATCCTGTATTTTCCATAGAAACGTTACTAGGTTTAGAAGTAGAAGACATAAAACCCATAGTATTTCATAGCGATGGAATTTCAGTTTTAATTCGACAAAGCGATGGAGCGAGGGATGCAGTAAAGAAGGAATAGTGCATCGCATAGGAGATACTCGCCTCCCAAAAGAAAATCCTGTGGTTTCCAGAGAAACGTCACTCGAATTAGAAGGAGAAGTCATTGATCGAATAGTATCTCATAGCGACGCAATTTCCGTGTTAATTCGTCAATGTGAGGGAGCGAGGGATGCAGTAAAGCAGGAATAGTGCATCGCATAGGAGATACTCGCCTCCCAAAAGAAAATCCTGTCGTTTCCATAGAAACGTTACTCGATTTAGAAGGAGAAGTCATAGAACGCATAGTATTTCATAGCGGCGCAATTTCCGTGTTAATTCGTCAATGTAAGGAAGCGAGGGATGCAGTAAAGAAGGAATAGTGCACCGAAAGGGAGACACTCGCCTCCCAAAAGAAAATCCTGTATTTTCCATAGAAACGTTACTCGGTTTAGAAGGAGAAGACATAAAACCCATAGTATTTCTTAGCGATGCAATTTCAGTTTTAATTCGACTATGCGTGGGAGCGAGGGATGCAGTAAAGAAGGAATTGTGCATCGCATAGGAGTTACTCGCCTCTCAAAAGAAAATCCTGTCGTTTTCATACAAACGTTACTCGATTTAGAAGGAGAAGTCATAGAACGCATAGTATTTAATAGCGGCGCAATTTCCGTGTTAATTCGTCAATGTGAGGGAGCGTGGGATGCAGTAAAGATAGAATAGTGCATCGGAAGGGAGACACTCGCCTCCCAAAAGAAAATCCTGTATTTTCCATATAAACGTTACTCGGATTAGAAGGAGAAGACATAAAACCCATAGTATTTCATAGCGATGGAATTTCAGTTTTAATTCGGCAAAGTGAGGGAGCGAGGGATGCAGTAAAGAAGGAATAGTGCATCGCATAGGAGATACTCGCCTCGCAAAAGAAAATCCTGTGGTTTCCAGAGAAACGTTACTCGAATTAGAAGGATAAGTCATTGATCGAAAAGTATTTCGTAGCGACGCAATTTCTGTGTTAATTCGTCAATGTGAGGGAACGAGCTGTGAAGTAAAGAAGGACTAGTGCATCGGAAAGGAGATACTCGCCTCCCAAAAGAAAATCCTGTCGTTTCCATAGAAACGTTACTCGATTTAGAGGGAGAAGTCGTAGAACGCATAGTATTTCATAGCGGCGCAATTTCCGTGTTAATTCGTCAATGTGAGGGAGCGAGGGATGCAGTAAAGAAGGAATAGAGCATCGGAAGGGAGACACTCGCCTCCCAAAAGAAAATCCTGTATTTTCCATAGAAACGTTACTCGGTTTAGAAGGAGAGGACATAAAACCCGTAGTATTTCATAGCGATGCAATTTCAGTTTTAATTCGACAAAGCGAGGGAGCGAGGGATGCAGTAACGAAGGAATAGTGCATCGCATAGGAGATACTCGCCTCCCAAAAGAAAATCCTGTCGTTTCCATAGAAACGTTACTCGATTTAGAAGGAGAAGTCATAGAACGCATAGTATTTCATAGCGGCGCAATTTCCGTGTTAATTCGTCAATGTGAGGGAGCGAGGGATGCAGTAAAGAAGGAATAGCGCATCGTAAGGGAGACAGTCGCCTCCCAAAGGAAAATCCTGTATTTTCCATAGAAACGTTACTCGGCTTAGAAGGAGAAGACATAAAACCCATAGTATTTCATAGCGATGCAATTTCAGTTTTAAATCGACAAAGCGAGGGAGCGAGGGATGCAGTAAAGCAGGAATAGTGCATCGCATAGGAGATACTCGCATCCCAAAGAAAATCCTGTCGTTTCCATAGAAACGTTACTCGATTTAGAAGGAGAAGTCATAGTACGCATAGTGTTTCATAGCGGCGCAATTTCCGTGTTAATTCTCAATGTGAGGAAGCGAGGGATGCAGTAAAGAAGGAATAGTGCACCGATAGGGAGACACTCGCCTCCCAAAAGAAAATCCTGTATTTTCAATAGAAACGTTACTCGGTTTAGAAGGAGAAGACATAAAACCCATTGTATTTCATAGCGATGCAATTTCAGTTTTAATTCGACAAAGCGAGGGAGCGAGGGATGCAGCAATGAAGGAATAGTGCATCGCATAGGAGTTACTCGCCTCCCAAAAGAAAATCCTGTCGTTTCCATAGAAACGTTACTCGATTTAGAAGGAGAAGTCATAGAAGGCATAGTATTTAATAGCGGCGCAATTTCCGTGTTAATTCGTCAATGTGAGGGAGCGAGGGATGCAGTACAGAAGGAATAATGCATCGGAAGGGAGACACTCGCCTCCCAAATGAAAATCCTGTATTTTCCATAGAAACGTTACTCGGTTTAGAAAGAGAAAACATAAAACACATAGTATTTCATAGCGATGCAATTTCAGTTTCAATTCGACAAAGCGAGGGAGGGAGGGATGCAGTAACGAAGGAATAGTGCATCGCATAGGAGATACTCGCCTCCCAAAAGAAAATCCTGTCGTTTCTATAGAAACGTTACTCGATTTAGAAGGAGAAGTCATAGAACGCATAGTATTTCATAGCGGCGCAATTTCCGTGTTAATTCGTCAATGTGAGGGAGCGAGGGATGCAGTAAAGAAGGAATAGTGCATCGGAAGGGAGACACTCGCATCCCAAAAGAAAATCCTGTATTTTCCATAGGAACGTTACTTTGTTTAGAAGGAGAAGACATAAAACCCATAGTATTTCATAGCGATGCAATTTCAGTTTTAATTCGACAAAGCGAGGGAGCGAGGGATGCAGTAATGAAGGAATAGTGTATCGTAAACGAGATACTCGCCTCCCAAAAGAAAATCCTGTGGTTTCCAGAGAAACGTTACTCGAATTAGAAGGAGAAGTCATTGATGGAATAGTATTTCATAGCGACGCAATATCTGTGTTAATTCGTCAATGTGAGGGAACGAGCTGTGAAGTAAAGAAGGAATAGTGCATCGGAAAGGAGATACTCGCCTCCCAAAGGAAAATCCTCTCGTTTCCATAGAAACGTCACTCGATTTAGAAGGAGAAGACATAAAACCCATAGTATTTCATAGCGATGCAATTGCAGTTTTAATTCGACAAAGTGACGGAGCGAGGGATGCAGAAAAGAAGGAATAGTGCATCGCAAAGGAGATACTCGCCTCCCAAAAGAAAATCATCTCGTTTCCATAGAAATGTTACTCGATTTAGAAGGAGAAGTCACAGAACGCATAGTATTTCATAGCGGCGCTATTTCCGTGTTAATTCGTCAATGTGAGGGAGCGAGGGATGCAGTAAAGAAGGCATAGTGCATCGGAAGGGAGACACTCGCCTCCCAAAAGAATATCCTGTATTTTCCATAGAAACGTTACTCGGTTTAGAAGGAGAAGACATAAAACCCATAGTATTTCATAGCGTTGCAATTTCAGTTTTAATTCGACAAAGTGAGGGAGCGAGGGATGCAGTAAAGAAGTAATAGTGCATAGTAATGGAGATACTCGCCTCCCAAAAGAAAATCCTGTGGTTTCCAGAGAAACGTTACTCAAATTAGAAGGAGATGTCATTGATCGAATAGTATTTCATAGCGACGCAATTTCTGTGTTAATTCGTCAATATGAGGGAACGAGCTGTGAAGTAAAGAAGGAATAGTGCATCGGAAAGGAGATGCTCGCCTCCCAAAAGAAAATCCTGTCGTTTCCATAGAAACGTTATTCGATTTAGAAGTAGAAGTCATAGAACGCATAGTATTTCATAGCGGCGCAATTTCCATGTTAATTCGTCAATGTGAGGGAGCGAGGGATGCAGTATAGACGGAATAGTTCATCGGAAGGGAGACACTCGCCTCCCAAAAGAAAATCCTGTATTTTCCATAGAAAGGTTACTCGGTTTAGAAGGGGAAGACATAAAACCCACAGTATATCATAGCGATGCGATTTCAGTTTTACGTCGACAAAGCGAGGGAGCGAGGGATGCAGTAACGAAGGAATAGTGCATCGCTTAGGAGATACTCGCATCCCAAAAGAAAACCCTGTCGTTTCGATAGAAACCTTACTCGATTTAGAAGGAGAAGTCATAGAACGCATAGTATTTCATAGCGGCGCAATTACCGTGTTAATTCGTCAATGTGAGGGAGCGAGGTATGCAGTAAAGAAGGAATAGTGCATCGGGAGGGAGACACTCGCCTCCCAAAAGAAAATCCTGTATTTTCCATAGAAACGTTACTTGGTTTAGAAGGAGAAGACATAAAACCCATAGTATTTCATAGCGATGCAATTTCAGTTTTAATTCGAGAAAGCGAGGGAGCGAGGGATGCAGTAAAGAAGGAATAGTGCATCACATAGGAGATACTCGCCTCCCAAAAGAAAATCCTGTCGTTTCCATAGAAACGTTACTCGATTTAGAAGGAGAAGTCATAGAACGCATAGTATTTCGTAGCGGCGCAATTTCCGTGGTAATTCGTCAATGTGAGGTAGCGAGGGATGCAGTAAAAAAGGAATAGTGCATCGGAAGGGAGATACTTGCCTCCCAAAAGAAAATCCTGTATTTTCCATAGAAACGTTACACGGTTTAGAAGGAGAAGACATAAAACTCATAGTATTTCATAGCGATGCAATTTCAGTTTTAATTTGACAAAGCGAGGGATGCAGTAAAGAAGGAATAGTGCATCACATACGAGATACTCGCCTCCCAAAAGAAAATCCTTTGGTTTCCAGAGAAACGTTACTCGAATTAGAAGGAGAAGTCATTGTTCGAATAGTATCTCATAGTGACGCAATATCTGTGATAATTCGTCAATGTGAGGGAACGAGCTGTGAAGTAAAGAAGGAATAGTGCATCGGAAAGGAGATACTCGCCTCCCAAAAGAAAATCCTGTCGTTTCCATAGAAACGTTACTCGATTTAGAAGGAGAAGTCATAGAACGCATAGTATTTCATAGCGGCGCAATTTCCGTTTTAATTCGACAATGTGAGGGAGCGAGGGATGCAGTATAGAAAGAATAGTGCATCGGAAGGGAGACACTCGCCTCCAAAAGAAAATCCTGTAATTTCCGTAGAAACGTTACTTGGTTTAGAAGGAGAAGACATAAAACCCATAGTATTTCATAGCGATGCAATTTCAGGTTTAATGCGACAAAGCGAGGGATGCAGTACAGAAGGAATAGTGCATCGTAAACGAGATACTCGCCTCCCAAAAGAAAATCCTGTGGTTTCCAGAGAAACGTTACTTAAATTCGAAGGAGAAGTCATTGATCGAATAGTATTTCATAGCGACACAATTTCTGTTTTAGTTCGTCAATGTGAGGGAACGAGCTGTGAAGTAAAGAAGGAATAGTGCATCGGAAAGGAGATACTCGCCTCCCAAAAGAAAATCCTGTCGTTTCCATAGAAACGTTACTCGATTTAGAAGGAGAAGTCATAGAACGCATAGTATTTCATAGCGGCGCAATTTCCGTTTTAATTCGACAATGTGAGGGAGCGAGGCATGCAGTATAGAAAGAATAGTGCATCAGAAGGGAGACACTCGCCTCCAAAAAGAAAATCCTGTAATTTCCGTAGAAACGTTACTTGGTTTAGAAGGAGAAGACATAAAACCCATAGTATTTCATAGCGATGCAATTTCAGGTTTAATGCGACAAAGCGAGGGATGCAGTAAAGAAGGAATAGTGCATCGTAAACGAGATACTCGCCTCCCAAAAGAAAATCCTGTGGTTTCCAGAGAAACGTTACTCAAATTCGAAGGAGAAGTCATTGATCGAATAGTATTTCATAGCGACACAATTTCTGTTTTAATTCGTCAATGTGAGGGAACGAGCTGTGAAGTAAAGAAGGAATAGTGCATCGGAAAGGAGATACTCGCCTCCCAAAAGGAAATCCTGTAGTTTCCATAGGAACGTTACTCGTTTTAGAAGGAGAAGTCATGGAACGCATAGTATTTCATAGCGATGCATTTTCAGTTTTAATTCGACAAAGCGAGGGAGCGAGGGATGCAGTAAAGAAGGAATAGTGCATCGCATAGGAGATACTCGCCTCCCAAAAGAAAATCCTGTCGTTTCCATAGAAACGTTGCTCGATTTAGAAGGAGAAGTCATAGAACGCATAGTATTTCATAGCGGCGCAATTTCCGTGTTAATTCGTCAATGTGAGGAAGCGAGGGATGCAGTAAAGAAGGAATAGTGCACCGAAAGGGAGACACTCGCCTCCCAAAAGAAAATCCTGTATTTTCCATAGAAACGTTACTCGGTTTAGAAGGAGAAGACATAAAACCCATAGTATTTCATAGCGATGCAATTTCAGTTTTTATTCGACAAAGCGAGGGAGCGAGGGATGCAGTAAAGAAGGAATAGTGCATCGCATAGGAGATACTCGCCTCCCAAAAGAAAATCCTGTCGTATCCATAGAAATGTTACTCGATTTAGAAGGAGAAGTCATAGAACGCATAGTATTTCATAGCGGCGCAATTTCCGTGTTAATTCGTCAATGTGAGGGAGCGAGGGATGCAGTAAAGAAGGAATAGTGCATCGGAAGGGAGACACTCGCATCCCAAAAGAAAATCCTGTATTTTCCATAGAAACGTTACTCGGTTTAGAAGGAGAAGTCATAAAACCCATAGTATTTCATAGCGATGCAATTTCAGTTTCAATTCGACAAAGCGAGGGAGCGAGGGATGCAGTAACGAAGGAATAGTGCATCGCATAGGAGATACTCGCCTCCCAAAAGAAAATTCTGTCGTTTCTATAGAAACGTTACTCGATTTAGAAGGAGAAGTCATAGAACGCATAGTATTTCATAGCGGCGCAATTTCCGTGTTAATTCGTCAATGTGAGGGAGCGAGGGATGCAGTAAAGAAGGAATAGTGCATCGGAAGGGAGACACTCGCATCCCAAAAGAAAATCCTGTATTTTCCATAGAAACGTTACTCGGTTTAGAAGGAGAAGACATAAAACCCATAGTATTTCATAGCGATGCAATTTCGGTTTTAATTCGACAAAGCGAGGGAGCGAGGGATGCAGTAAAGAAGGAATAGTGCATCGCATAGGAGATACTCGCCTCCCAAAAGAAAATCCTGTCGTTTCCATAGAAACGTTACTCGATTTAGAAGGAGAAGTCATAGAACGCATAGTATTTCATAGCGGCGCAATTTCCGTGTTAATTCGTCAATGTGAGGGAGCGAGGGATGCAGTAAAGAAGGAATAGTGCATCGGAAGGGAGACACTCGCCTCCCAAAAGAAAATCCTGTATTTTCCATAGAAGCGTTACTCGGTTTAGAAGGAGAAGACATAAAACCCATAGTATTTCATAGCGATGCAATTTCAGTTTCAATTCGACAAAGCGAGGGAGCGAGGGATGCAGTAACGAAGGAATAGTGCATCGCATACGAGATACTCGCCTCCCAAAAGAAAATCCTGTCGTTCCTATAGAAACGTTACTCGATTTAGAAGGAGAAGTCATAGAACGCATAGTATTTCATAGCGGCGCAATTTCCGTGTTAATTCGTCAATGTGAGGGAGCGAGGGATGCAGTAAAGAAGGAATAGTGCATCGGAAGGGAGACACTCGCATCCCAAAAGAAAATCCTGTATTTTCCATAGAAACGTTACTCGGTTTAGAAGGAGAAGACATAAAACGCATAGTAATTCATAGCGATGCAATTTCAGTTTTAATTCGACAAAGTGAGGGAGCGAGGGATGCAGTAAAGAAGGAATAGTGCATCGTAAACGAGATACTCGCCTCCCAAAAGAAAATCCTGTGGTTTCCAGAGAAACGTTACTCGAATTAGAAGGAGAAGTCATTGATCGAATAGTATTTCATAGCGACGCAATATCTGTGTTAATTCGTCAATGTGAGGGAACGAGCTGTGAAGTAAAGAAGGATTAGTGCATCGGAAAGGACATACTCGCCTCCCAAAAGAAAATCCTCTCGTTTTCACAGAAACATCACCCGATTTAGAAGGAGAAGACATAAAACCCATAGTATTTCATAGCGATGCAATTGCAGTTTTAATTCGACAAAGTGAGGGAGCGAGGGATGCAGTAAAGAAGGAATAGTGCATCGCAAAGGAGATACTCGCCTCCCAAAAGAAAATCCTGTCGTTTCCATAGAAATGTTACTCGATTTAGAAGGAGAAGTCATAGAACGCATAGTATTTCATAGCGGCGCTATTTCCGTGTTAATTCGTCAATGTGAGGGAGCGAGGGATGCAGTAAAGAAGGCATAGTGCATCGGAAGGGAGACACTCGCCTCCCAAAAGAATATCCTGTATTTTCCATAGAAACGTTACTCGGTTTAGAAGGAGAAGACATATAACCCATAGTATATCATAACGATGAAATTTCAGTTTTAATTCGACAAAGTGAGGGAGCGAGGGATGCAGTAAGGAAGGAATAGTGCATCGCATAGGAGATACTCGCCTCCCAAAAGAAAATCCTGTCGTTTCCATAGAAACGTTACTCGATTTAGAAGGAGAAGTCATAGAACGCATAGTATTTCATAGCGGCGCAATGTCCATGATAATTCGTCAATGTGAGGGAGCGAGGGATGCAGTAAAGAAGGAATAGTGCATCGGAAGCTAGACACTCGCCTTCCAAAAGAAAATCCTGTATTTTCCATAGAAACGTTACTCGGTTTAGAAGGAGAAGACATAAAACCCATAGTATTTCATCGCAATGCAATTTCAGTTTTAATTCGACAAAGTGAAGGAGCGAGGGATGCAGTAAAGAAGGAATAGTGCATAGTAAAGGAGATACTCGCCTCCCAAAAGAAAATCCTGTGGTTTCCAGAGAAACGTTACTCGAATTAGAAGGAGAAGTCATTGATCGAATAGTATTTCATACCGACGCAATTTTGTGTTAATTCGTCAATACAAGGGAACGAGCTGTGAAGTAAAGAAGGAATAGTGCATCGGAAAGGAGATACTCGCCTCCCAAAAGAAAAACCTGTCGTTTCCATAAAAACGTTACTCGATTTAGAAGGAGAAGTCATAGAACGCATAGTATTTCATAGCGGCGCAATTTCCGTGTTAATTCGTCAATGTGAGGGAGCGAGGGATGCAGTAAAGAAGGAATAGTGCATCGGAAGGGAGACACTCGCCTCCCAAAAGAAAATCCTGTATTTTCCATAGAAACGTTACTCGGTTTAGAAGGAGAAGACATAAAACCCATAGGGTTTCATTAGGATGCAATTTCAGTTTTAATTCGACAAAGCGAGGGAGCGAGGGATGCAGTAAGGAAGGAATAGTGCATCGCATAGGAGATACTCGCCTCCCAAAAGAAAAACCTGTCGTTTCCATAAAAACGTTACTCGATTTAGAAGGAGAAGTCATAGAACGCATAGTATTTCATAGCGGCGCAATTTCCGTGTTAATTCGTCAATGTGAGGGAGCGAGGGATGCAGTAAAGAAGGAATAGTGCATCGGAAGGGAGACACTCGCCTCCCAAAAGAAAATCCTGTATTTTCCATAGAAACGTTACTCGGTTTAGAAGGAGAGGACACAAAACCCGTAGTATTTCATAGCGATGCAATTTCAGTTTTAATTCGACAAAGCGAGGGAGCGAGGGATGCAGTAACGAAGGAATAGTGCATCGCATAGGAGATACTCGCCTCCCAAAAGAAAATCCTGTCGTTTCCATAGAAACGTTACTCGATTTAGAAGGAGAAGTCATAGAACGCATAGGATTTCAAAGCGGCGCAATTTCCGTGTTAATTCGTCAATGTGAGGGAGCGATGGATGCAGTAAAGAAGGAATAGCGCATCGTAAGGGAGACAGTCGCCTCCCAAAGGAAAATCCTGTATTTTCCATAGAAACGTTACTCGGTTTAGAAGGAGAAGACATAAAACCCATAGTATTTCATAGCGATGCAATTTCAGTTTTAAATCGACAAAGCGAGGGAGCGAGGGATGCAGTAAAGCAGGAATAGTGCATCGCATAGGAGATACTCGCATCCCAAAGAAAATCCTGTCGTTTCCATAGCAACGTTACTCGATTTAGAAGGAGAAGTCATAGAACGCATAGTATTTCATAGCGGCGCAATTTCCGTGTTAATTCGTCAATGTGAGGAAGTGAGGGATGCAGTAAAGAAGGAATAGTGCACCGATAGGGAGACACTCGCCTCCCAAAAGAAAATCCTGTATTTTCCAAAGAAACGTTACTCGGTTTAGAAGGAGAAGACATAAAACCCATTGTATTTCATAGCGATGCAATTTCAGTTTTAATTCGACAAAGCGAGGGAGCGAGGGATGCAGCAATGAAGGAATAGTGCATCGCATAGGAGTTACTCGCCTCCCAAAAGAAAATCCTGTCGTTTCCATAGAAACGTTACTCGATTTAGAAGGAGAAGTCATAGAAGGCATGGTATTTAATAGCGGCGCAATTTCCGTGTTAATTCGTCAATGTGAGGGAGCGAGGGATGCAGCAAAGAAGGAATAATGCATCGGAAGGGAGACACTCGCCTCCCAAAAGAAAATCCTGTATTTTCCATCGAAACGTTACTCGGTTTAGAAGGAGAAAACATAAAACCCATAGTATTTCATAGCGATGCAATTTCAGTTTCAATTCGACAAAGCGAGGGAGGGAGGGATGCAGTAACGAAGGAATAGTGCATCGCATAGGAGATACTCGCCTCCCAAAAGAAAATCCTGTCGTTTCTATAGAAACGTTACTCGATTTAGAAGGAGAAGTCATAGAACGCATAGTATTTCATAGCGGCGCAATTTCCGTGTTAATTCGTCAATGTGAGGGAGCGAGGGATGCAGTATAGACGGAATAGTTCATCGGAAGGGAGACACTCGCCTCCCAAAAGAAAATCCTGTATTTTCCATAGAAAGGTTACTCGGTTTAGAAGGGGAAGCCATAAAACCCACAGTATATCATAGCGATGCGATTTCAGTTTTACGTCGACAAAGCGAGGGAGCGAGGGGTGCAGTAACGAAGGAATAGTGCATCGCTTAGGAGATACTCGCATCCCAAAAGAAAATCCTGTCGTTTCCATAGAAACGTTACTCGATTTAGAAGGAGAAGTCATAGAACGCATAGTATTTCATAGCGGCGCAATTACCGTGTTAATTCGTCAATGTGAGGAAGCGAGGTATGCAGTAAAGAAGGAATAGTGCATCGGGAGGGAGACACTCGCCTCCCAAAAGAAAATCCTGTATTTTCCATAGAAACGTTACTTGGTTTAGAAGGAGAAGACATAAAACCCATAGTATTTCATAGCGATGCAATTTCAGTTTTAATTCGAGAATGCGAGGGAGCGAGGGATGCAGTAAAGAAGGAATAGTGCATCACATAGGAGATACTCGCCTCCCAAAAGAAAATCCTGTCGTTTCCATAGAAACGTTACTCGATTTAGAAGGAGAAGTCATAGAACGCATAGTATTTCGTAGCGGCGCAATTTCCGTGGTAATTCGTCAATGTGAGGGAGCGAGGGATGCAGTAAAAAAGGAATAGTGCATCGGAAGGGAGATACTTGCCTCCCAAAAGAAAATCCTGTATTTTCCATAGAAACGTTACTCGGTTTAGAAGGAGAAGACATAAAACTCACAGTATTTCATAGCGATGCAATTTCAGTTTTAATTTGACAAAGCGAGGGATGCAGTAAAGAAGGAATAGTGCATCACATACGAGATACTCGCCTCCCAAAAGAAAATCCTTTGGTTTCCAGAGACACGTTACTCGAATTAGAAAGAGAAGTCATTGTTCGAATAGTATCTCATAGTGACGCAATATCTGTGATAATTCGTCAATGTGAGGGAACGAGCTGTGAAGTAAAGAAGGAATAGTGCATCGGAAAGGAGATACTCGCCTCCCAAAAGAAAATCCTGTCGTTTCCATAGAAACGTTACTCGATTTAGAAGGAGAAGTCATAGAACGCATAGTATTTCATAGCGGCGCAATTTCCGTTTTAATTCGACAATGTGAGGGAGCGAGGCATGCAGTATAGAAAGAATAGTGCATCAGAAGGGAGACACTCGCCTCCCAAAAGAAAATCCTGTAATTTCCGTAGAAACGTTACTTGGTTTAGAAGGAGAAGACATAAAACCCATAGTATTTTATAGCGATGCAATTTCAGGTTTAATGCGACAAAGCGAGGGATGCAGTAAAGAAGGAATAGTGCATCGTAAACGAGATACTCGCCTCCCAAAAGAAAATCCTGTGGTTTCCAGAGAAACGTTACTCAAATTCGAAGGAGAAGTCATTGATCGAATAGTATTTCATAGCGACACAATTTCTGTTTTAATTCGTCAATGTGAGGGAACGAGCTGTGAAGTAAAGAAGGAATAGTGCATCGGAAAGGAGATACTCGCCTCCCAAAAGGAAATCCTGTAGTTTCCATAGGAACGTTACTCGTTTTAGAAGGAGAAGTCATGGAACGCATAGTATTTCATAGCGGCGCAATTTCCGTGTGAATTCGTCAATGTGAGGAAGCGAGGGATCAGTAAAGAAGGAATAGTGCATCGGAAGGGAGACACTCGCCTCCCAAAAGAAAATCCTGTATTTTCCATAGAAACGTTACTCGGTTTAGAAGGAGAAGACATAAAACCCATAGGGTTTCATAGGGATGCAATTTCAGTTTTAATTCGACAAAGCGAGGGAGCGAGGGATGCAGTGAAGAAGGAATAGTGCATCGCATAGGAGATACTCGCCTTCCCAAAAGAAAATCCTGTGGTTTCCAGAGAAACGTTACTCGAATTAGAACGAGAAGTCATTGATCGAATAGTATTTCATAGCGACACAATTTCTGTTTTAATTCGTCAATGTGAGGGAACGAGCTGTGAAGTAAAGAAGGAATAGTGCATCGGAAAGGAGATACTCGCCTCCCAAAAGGAAATCCTGTATTTTCCATAGAAACGTTACTCGGTTTAGAAGGAGAAGACATAAAACCCATAGTATTTCATAGCGATGCATTTTCAGTTTTAATTCGACAAAGCGAGGGAGCGAGGGATGCAGTAAAGAAGGAATAGTGCATCGCATAGGAGATACTCGCCTCCCAAGAGAAAATCCTGTCGTTTCCATAGAAACGTTACTCGATTTAGAAGGAGAAGTCATAGAACGCATAGTATTTCATAGCGACGCAATATCTGTGTTAATTCGTCAATGTGAGGGCACGAGCTGTGAAGTAAAGAAGGATTAGTGCATCGGAAAGGAGATACTCGCCTCCCAAAAGAAAATCCTCTCGTTTTCACAGAGACATCACCCGATTTAGAAGGAGAAGACATAAAACCCATAGTATTTCATAGCGATGCAATTGCAGTTTTAATTAGACAAAGTGAGGGAGCGAGGGATGCAGTAAAGAAGGAATAGTGCATCGCAAAGGAGATACTCGCCTCCCAAAAGAAAATCCTGTCGTTTCCATAGAAATGTTACTCGATTAAGAAGGAGAAGTCATAGAACGCATAGTATTTCATAGCGGCGCTATTTCCGTGTTAATTCGTCAATGTGAGGGAGCTAGGGATGCAGTAAAGAAGGCATAGTGCATCGGAAGGGAGACACTCGCCTCCCAAAAGAATATCCTGTATTTTCCATAGAAACGTTACTCGGTTTAGAAGGAGAAGACATATAAACCATAGTATATCATAGCGATGAAATTTCAGTTTTAATTCGACAAAGTGAGGGAGCGAGGGATGCAGTAAGGAAGGAATGGTGCATCGCATAGGAGATACTCGCCTCCCAAAAGAAAATCCTGTCGTTTCCATAGAAACGTTACTCGATTTAGAAGGAGAAGTCATAGAACGCATAGTATTTCGTAGCGGCGCAATTTCCGTGGTAATTCGTCAATGTGAGGGAGCGAGGGATGCAGTAAAAAAGGAATAGTGCATCGGAAGGGAGATACTTGCCTCCCAAAAGAAAATCCTGTATTTTCCATAGAAACGTTACTCGGTTTAGAAGGAGAAGACATAAAACTCATAGTATTTCATAGCGATGCAATTTCAGTTTTAATTTGACAAAGCGAGGGATGCAGTAAAGAAGGAATAGTGCATCACATACGAGATACTCGCCTCCCAAAAGAAAATCCTTTGGTTTCCAGAGAAACGTTACTCGAATTAGAAGGAGAAGTCATTGTTCGAATAGTATCTCATAGTGACGCAATATCTGTGATAATTCGTCAATGTGAGGGATCGAGCTGTGAAGTAAAGAAGGAATAGTGCATCGGAAAGGAGATACTCGCCTCCCAAAAGAAAATCCTGTCGTTTCCATAGAAACGTTACTCGATTTAGAAGGAGAAGTCATAGAACGCATAGTATTTCATAGCGGCGCAATTTCCGTTTTAATTCGACAATGTGAGGGAGCGAGGGATGCAGTATAGAAAGAATAGTGCATCGGAAGGTAGACACTCGCCTCCCAAAAGAAAATCCTGTAATTTCCATAGAAACGTTACTCGGTTTAGAAGGAGAAGACATAAAACCCATAGTATTTCATAGCGATGGAATTTCAGTTTTAATTCGACAAAGCGAGGGAGCGAGGGATGCAGTAAAGAAGGAATAGTGCATCGCATAGGAGATACTCGCCTCCCAAAAGAAAATCCTGTGGTTTCCAGAGAAACGTTACTCGAATTAGAAGGAGAAGTCATTGATCGAATAGTATTTCATAGCGACGCAATTTCTGTTTTAATTCGTCAATGTGAGGGAACGAGCTGTGAAGTAAAGAAGGAATAGTGCATCGGAAAGGAGATACTCGCCTCCCAAAAGGAAATCCTGTATTTTCCATAGAAACGTTACTCGGTTTAGAAGGAGAAGACATAAAACCCATAGTATTTCATAGCGATGCATTTTCAGTTTTAATTCGACAAAGCGAGGGAGAGAGGGATGCAGTAAAGAAGGAATAGTGCATCGCATAGGAGATACTCGCCTCCCAAAAGAAAATCCTGTCGTTTCCATAGAAACGTTGCTCGATTTAGAAGGAGAAGTCATAGAACGCATAGTATTTCATAGCGGCGCAATTTCCGTGTTAATTCGTCAATATGAGGGAGCGAGGGACGCAGTAAAGAAGGAATAGTGCATCGTAAGGGAGACACTCGCATCCCAAAAGAAAATCCTGTATTTTCCATAGAAACGTTACTCGGTTTAGAAGGAGAAGTCATAAAACCCATAGTATTTCATAGCGATGCAATTTCAGTTTCAATTCGACAAAGCGAGGGAGCGAGGGATGCAGTAACGAAGGAATAGTGCATCGCATAGGAGATACTCGCCTCCCAAAAGAAAGTTCTGTCGTTTCTATAGAAACGTTACTCGATTTGGAAGGAGAAGTCATAGAACGCATAGTATTTCATAGCGGCGCAATTTCCGTGTTAATTCGTCAATGTGAGGGTGCGAGGGATGCAGTAAAGAAGGAATAGTGCATCGGAAGGGAGACACTCGCATCCCAAAAGAAAATCCTGTATTTTCCATAGAAACGTTACTCGGTTTAGAAGGAGAAGACATAAAACACATAGTATTTCATAGCGATGCAATTTCAGGTTTAATGCGACAAAGCGAGGGATGCAGTAAAGAAGGAATAGTGCATCGTAAACGAGATACTCGCCTCCCAAAAGAAAATCCTGTGGTTTCCAGAGAAACGTTACTCGAATTAGAAGGAGAAGTCATTGATCGAATAGTATTTCATAGCGACGCAATTTCTGTTTTAATTCGTCAATGTGAGGGAACGAGCTGTGAAGTAAAGAAGGAATAGTGCATCGGAAAGGAGATACTCGCCTCCCAAAAGGAAATCCTGTATTTTCCATAGAAACGTTACTCGGTTTAGAAGGAGAAGACATAAAACCCATAGTATTTCATAGCGATGCATTTTCAGTTTTAACTCGACAAAGCGAGGGAGCGAGGGATGCAGTAAAGAAGGAATAGTGCATCGCATAGGAGATACTCGCCTCCCAAAAGAAAATCCTGTCGTTTCCATAGAAACGTTGCTCGATTTAGAAGGAGAAGTCATAGAACGCATAGTATTTCATAGCGGCGCAATTTCCGTGTTAATTCGTCAGTGTGAGGAAGCGAGGGATGCAGTAAAGAAGGAATAGTGCACCGAAAGGGAGACACTCGCCTCCCAAAAGAAAATCCTGTCTTTTCCATAGAAACGTTACTCTATTTAGAAGGAGAAGTCATAGAACGCATAGTATTTCATAGCGGCGCAATTTCCGTTTTAATTCGACAATGTGAGGGAGCGAGGGATGCAGTAAAGAAAGAATAGTGCATCGCATAGGAGATACTCGCCTCCCAAAAGAAAATCGTCTCGTTTCCATAGAAACGTTACTCGATTTAGAAGGAGAAGTCATAGAACGCATAGTATTTCATAGCGGCGCAATTTCCGTGTTAATTCGTCAATGTGAGGGAGCGAGGGATGCAGTAAGGAAGGAATAGTGGATCGGAAGGGAGACACTCGCCTCCCAAAAGAAAAACCTGTATTTTCCACAGAAACGTTACTCCGTTTAGAAAGAGAAGACATAAAACCCATAGTATTTCATAGCGATGCAATTTCAGTTTTAATTCGACAAAGCGAGGGAGCGAGGGATGCAGTAAAGAAGGAATAGTGCAACGCATAGGAGATACTCGCCTCCCAAAAGAAAATCCTGTGGTTTCCAGAGAAACGTTACACGAATTAGAAGGAGAAGTCATTGATCGAATACTATTTCATAGCGACGCAATTTCTGTTTTAATTCGTCAATGTGAGGGAACGTGCTGTGAAGTAAAGAAGGAATAGTGCATCGGAAAGGAGATACTCGCCTCTTAATAGGAAATCCTGTCGTTTCCATAGAAACGTTGCTCGATTTAGAAGGAAATTCATATAACGTATAGTATTTCATAGCGGCGCAATTTCCGTGTTAATTCGTCAATGTGAGTTAGCGAGGGATGCAGTAAAGAAGGAATAGTGCATCGGAAGGGAGACACTCGCCTCCCAAAAGAAAATCCTGTATTTTCCATAGAAACGTTACTCGGTTTAGAAGGAGAAGACATAAAACCCATAGTATTTCATAGCGATGCAATTTCAGTTTTAATTCGACAAAGCGAGGGAGCGATGGATGCAGTAAAGAAGGAATAGTGCATCGCATAGGAGATATTCGCCTCCCAAAAGAAAATCCTGTCGTTTCCATAGAAACGTTACTCGATTTAGAAGGAGAAGTCATAGAACGCATAGTATTTCATAGCGGCGCAATTTTCGTGTTAATTCGTCAATGTGAGGGAGCGAGGGATGCAGTAAAGAAGGATTAGTGCATCGCATAGGAGATACTCGCCTCTCAAATGAAAATCCTGTGGTTTCCAGAGAAACGTTACTCGAATTAGAAGGAGAAGTCATTGATCGAATAGTATTTCATAGCGACCCAATTTCTGTTTTAATTCGTCAATGTGAGGGAACGAGCTGTGAAGTAAAGAAGGAATAGTGCATCGGAAAGGAGATACTCGCCTCCCAAAAGGAATCCTGTCGTTTCCATAGAAACGTTACTCGATTTTGAAGGAGAAGTCATAGAACGCATAGTACTTCATAGCGGCGCAATTTCCGTGTTAATTCGTCAATGTGAGGGAGCGTGGGATGCAGTAAAGAAGGAATAGTGCCTCGGAAGGGAGACACTCCCTCCCGAAAGAAAATCCTGTATTTTCCATAGAAACGTTACTCGGTTTAGAAGGAGAAGACATAACACACATAGTATTTCATAGCGATGCAATTTCAGTTTTAATTCGACAAAGCGAGGGAGCGAGGGATGCGGTAAAGCAGGAATAGTGCATCGCATAGGAGATACTCGCCTCCCAAAGAAAATCCTGTCGTTTCCATAGAAACGTTACTCGATTTAGAAGGAGAAGTCATAGAACGCATAGTATTTCATAGCGGCGCAATTTCCGTGTTAATTCGTCAATGTGAGGAAGCGACGGATGCAGTAAAGAAGGAATAGTGCACCGAAAGGGAGACACTCGCCTCCCAAAAGAAAATCCTTTATTTTCCATAGAAACGTTACTCGGTTTAGAAGGAGATGACATAAAACCCATAGTATTTCATAGCGATGCAATTTCAGTTTTAATTCGACAAAGCGAGGGAGCGAGGGATGCAGTAAAGAAGGAATAGTCCATCGCATAATAGATACTCGCCTCCAAAAAGAAAATCCTGTCGTTTCCATAGAAACGTTACTCGATTTAGAAGGACAAGTCATAGAACGCATAGTATTTCATAGCTGCGCAATTTCCGTGTTAATTCGTCAATGTGTGGGAGCGAGGGATGCAGTAAAGAAGGAATAGTGCATCGGAAGGGAGACTAACGCCTGCCAAAAGAAAATCCTGTATTTTCCATAGAAACGTTACTCGGTTTAGAAGGAGAAGACATAAAACCCATAGTATTTCATAGCGATGGAATTTCTGTTTTAATTCGACAAAGCGAGGGA
This sequence comes from Schistocerca piceifrons, assembly GCF_021461385.2. Classification (NCBI taxonomy): domain Eukaryota; kingdom Metazoa; phylum Arthropoda; class Insecta; order Orthoptera; family Acrididae; genus Schistocerca; species Schistocerca piceifrons. The sequence goes on along the minus strand of NW_025727272.1, from coordinate 76,264 downwards.
GCGAGGGATGCAGTAAAGAAGGAATAGTGCATCGCATAGGAGATACTCGCCTCCCAAAAGAAAATCCTGTGGTTTCCAGAGAAACGTTACTCGAATTAGAAGGAGAAGTCATTGATCGAATAGTATTTCATAGCGACGCAATTTCTGTTTTAATTCGTCAATGTGAGGGAACGAGCTGTGAAGTAAAGAAGGAATAGTGCATCGGAAAGGAGATACTCGCCTCCCAATAGGAAATCCTGTCGTTTCCATAGAAACGTTGCTCGATTTAGAAGGAAAAGTCTTATAACGTATAGTATTTCATAGCGGCGCAATTTCCGTGTTAATTCGTCAATGTGAGTTAGCGAGGGATGCAGTAAAGAAGGAATAGTGCATCGGAAGGGAGACACTCGCCTCCCAAAAGGAAATCCTGTATTTTCCATAGAAACGTTACTTGGTTTAGAAGGAGAAGACATAAAACCCATAGTATTTCATAGCGATGCAATTTCAGTTTTAATTCGACAAAGCGAGGGAGCGATGGATGCAGTAAAGAAGGAATAGTGCATCGCATGGGAGATACTCGCCTCCCAAAAGAAAATCCTGTCGTTTCCATAGAAACGTTACTCGATTTAGAAGGAGAAGTCATAGAACGCATAGTATTTCATAGCGGCGCAATTTTCGTGTTAATTCGTCAATGTGTGGGAGCGAGGGATGCAGTAAAGAAGGAATAGTGCATCGGAAGGGAGACACTCGCCTCCCAAAAGAAAATCCTGTATTTTCCATAGAAACGTTACTCGGTTTAGAAGGAGAACACATAAAACCCATACTATTTCATAGCGATGCAATTTCAGTTTTAATTCGACAAAGCGAGGGAGCGAGGGATGCAGTAAAGAAGGAATAGTGCATCGCATAGGAGATACTCGCCTCCCAAAAGAAAATTCTGTCGTTTCCATAGAAACGTTACTCGATTTAGAAGGAGAAGTCATAGAACGCATAGTATTTCATAGCGGCGCAATTTCCGTGTTAATTCGTCAATGTGAGGGAGCGAGGGATGCAGTAAAGGTGGAATAGTGCATCGGAAGGGAGACACTCGCCTCCCAAAAGAAAATCCTGTATTTTCCATAGAAACGTTACTCGGTTTAGAAGGAGAAGACATAAAAACCATAGTATTTCATAGCGATGGAATTTCAGTTTTAATTCGACAAAGCGAGGGAGCGAGGGATGCAGTAAAGAAGGATTAGTGCATCGCATAGGAGATTCTCGCCTCTCAAATGAAAATCCTGTGGTTTCCAGAGAAACGTTACTCGAATTAGAAGGAGAAGTCATTGATCGAATAGTATTTCATAGCGACCCAATTTGTGTTTTAATTCGTCAATGTGAGGGAACGAGCTGTGAAGTAAAGAAGGAATAGTGCATCGGAAAGGAGATACTCGCCTCCCAAAAGGAATCCTGTCGTTTCCATAGAAACGTTACTCGATTTAGAAGGAGAAGTCATAGAACGCATAGTACTTCATAGCGACGCAATTTCCGTGTTAATTCGTCAATGAGAGGGAGCGAGGGATGCAGTAAAGAAGGAATAGTGCACCGAAAGTGAGACACTCGCCTCCCAAAAGAAAATTATGTATTTTCCATAGAAACGTAACTCGGTTTAGAAGGAGAAGACATAAAATAAATAGTATTTCATAGCGATACAATTTCAGTTTTAATTCGACAAAGCGAGGCAGCGAGGGATGCAGTAAAGAAGGAATAGTGCATCGCATAGGAGATACTCGCCTCCCAAAAGAAAATCCTGTCGTTTCCATAGAAGCGTTACTCGAATTAGAAGGAGAAGTCATAGAGCGCATAGTATTTCATAGCGGCGCAATTTCCGTGTTAATTCGTCAATGTGAGGAAGCGAGGGATGCAGTAAAGAAGGAATAGTGCACCGTAAGGGAGACACTCGCCTCCCAAAAGAAAGTCCTTTATTTTCCACAGAAACGTTACTCGGTTTAGAAGGAGATGACATAAAACCCATAGTATTTCATAGCGATGCAATTTCAGTTTTAATTCGACAAAGCGAGGGAGCGAGGGATGCAGTAAAGAAGGAATAGTGCATCGCATAGGAGATACTCGCCTCCCAAAAGAAAATCCTCTGGTTTCCAGAGAAACGGTACTCGAATTAGAAGGAGAAGTCATTGATCGAATAGTATTTCATAGCGACGCAATTTCTGTGTTAATTCGTCAATGTGAGGGAACGAGCTGTGAAGTAAAGAAGGAATAGTGCATCGGAAAGGAGATACTCGCTTCCCAAAAGAAAATCCTGTCGTTTCCATAGAAACGTTACTCGATTTAGAAGGAGAAGTCATAGAACGCATAGTATTTCATAGCGGCGCAATTTCCGTGTTAATTCGTCAATGTGAGGGAGCGAGGGATCCAGTAAAGAAGGAATAGAGCTTCGGAAGGGAGACACTCGGTCCCCAAAAGAAAATCCTGTATTTTCCATAGAAACGTTACTCGGTTTAGAAGGAGAAGACATAAAACCCATAGTATTTCAGAGCGATGCAATTTCAGTTTTAATTCCACAAAGCGAGGGAGCGAGGGATGCAGTAAAGAAGTAATAGTGCATCGCATAGGAGTTACTCGCCTCCCAAAAGAAAATCCTGTCGTTGCCATAGAAACGTTACTCGATTTAGAAGGAGAAGTCATAGAACGCATAGTATTTCATAGCGGCGCAATTTCCGTGTTAATTCGTCAATGTGTGGGAGCGAGGGATGCAGTAAAAAAGGAATAGTGCATCGGAAGGGAGACTCTCGCCTCCCAAAAGAAAATCCTGTATTTTCCATAGAAACGTTACTCGGTTTAGAAGGAGAAGACATAAAACCCATAGTAAATCATTGCGATGCAATTTCAGTTTTAATTCGACAAAGCGAGGGAGCGAGGGATGCAGTAAAGAAGGAATAGTGCATCGCATAGGAGATACTCGCCTCCCAAAAGAAAATCCTGTGGTTTCCAGAGAAACGTTACTCGATTTAGATGGAGAAGTCATTGATCGAATAGTATTTCATAGCGACGCAATTTCCGTGTTAATTCGTCAATGTGAGGGAGCGAGGGATGCAGTAAAGAAGGAATAGAGCATCGGAAGGGAGACACTCGGTCCCCAAAAGAAAATCCTGTATTTTCCATAGAAACGTTACTCGGTTTAGAAGGAGAAGACATAAAACCCATAGTATTTCATTGCGATGCAATTTCAGTTTTAATTCGACAAAGCGAGGGAGCGAGGGATGCAGTAAAGAAGGAATAGTGCATCGCATAGGAGATACTCGCCTCCCAAAAGAAAATCCTGTGGTTTCCAGAGAAACGTTACTCGATTTAAAAGGAGAAGTCATTGATCGAATAGTATTTCATAGCGACGCAATTTCCGTGTTAATTCGTCAATGTGAGGGAGCGAGGGATGCAGTAAAGAAGGAATAGAGCATCGGAAGGGAGACACTCGGTCCCCAAAAGAAAATCCTGTATTTTCCATAGAAACGTTACTCGGTTTAGAAGGAGAAGACATAAAACCCATAGTATTTCATTGCGATGCAATTTCAGTTTTAATTCGACTAAGCGAGGGAGCGAGGGATGCAGTAAAGAAGGAATAGTGCATCGCATAGGAGTTACTCGCCTCCCAAAAGAAAATCCTGTCGTTTCCATAGAAACGTTACTCGATTTAGAAGGAGAAGTCATAGAACGCGTAGTATTTCATAGCGGCGCAATTTCCGTGTTAATTCGTCAATGTGTGGGAGCGAGGGATGCAGTAAAAAAGGAATAGTGCATCGGAAGGGAGACACTCGCCTCCCAAAAGCAAATCCTGTATTTTCCATAGAAACGTTACTCGGTTTAGAAGGAGAAGACATAAAACCCATAGTATTTCATTGCGATGCAATTTCAGTTTTAATTCGACAAAGCGAGGGATCGAGGGAAGCAGTAAAGAAGGAATAGTGCATCGCATAGGAGATACTCGCCTCCCAAAAGAAAATCCTGTGGTTGCCAGAGAAACGTTACTCGAATTAGAAGGAGAAGTCATTGATCGAATAGTATTTCATAGCGACGCAATTTCCGTGTTAATTCGTCAATGTGTGGGGGCGAGGGATGCAGTAAAAAAGGAATAGTGCATCGGAAGGGAGACACTCGCCTCCCAAAAGAAAATCCTGTATTTTCCATAGAAACGTTTCTCGGTTTAGAAGGAGAAGACATAAAACCCATAGTATTTCATTGCGATGCAATTTCAGTTTTAATTCGACAAAGCGAGGGAGCGAGGGATGCAGTAAAGAAGGAATAGTGCATCGCATAGGAGATACTCGCCTCCCAAAAGAAAATCCTGCGGTTTCCAGAGAAACGTTACTCGAATTAGAAGGAGAAGTCATCGATCGAATAGTATTTCATAGCGACGCAATTTCCGTGTTAATTCGTCAATGTGAGGGAGCGAGGGATGCAGTAAAGAAGGAATAGTGCATCGGAAAGGGAGACACTCGCCTCCCAAATGAAAATCCTGTATTTTCCATAGAATCGTTACTCGGTCTAGAAGGAGAAGACATAAAACCCATAGTATTTCATTGCGATGCAATTTCAGTTTTAATTCGACAAAGCGAGGGATCGAGGGATGCAGTAAAGAAGGAATAGTGCATTGCATAGGAGATACTCGCCTCCCAAAAGAAAATCCTGTCGTTTCCATAGAAACGTTACTCGATTTAGATGGAGAAGTCATAGAACGCATAGTATTTCATAGCGGCGCAATTTCCGTGTTAATTCGTCAATGTGAGGGAGCGAGGGATGCAGTAAAGAAGGGATAGTGCATCGGAAGGGAGACACTCTCCTCCCAAAAGAAAATCCTGTATTTTCCATAGAAACGTTACTCGGTTTAGAAGGAGAAGACATAAAACCCGTAGTATTTCATAGCCATGGAATTTCAGTTTCAATTCGACAAAGCGAGGGATGCAGTAAAGAAGGAATAGTGCATCGCATAGGAGATACTCGCCTCCAAAAAGAAAATCCTGTGGTTTCCAGAGAAACGTTACTCGAATTAGACGGAGAAGTCATTGATCGAATAGTATTTCATAGCGACGCAATTTCCGTGTTAATTCGTCAATGTGAGGGAGCGAGGGATGCAGTAAAGAAGGAATAGTGCTTCGGAAGGGAGACAATCGCCTCCCAAAAGAAAGTCCTGTATTTTCCATAGAAACGTTACTCAGTTTAGAAGGAGAAGACATAAAACCCATAGTATTTCATTGCGATGCAATTTCAGTTTTAATTCGACAAAGTGATGGAGCGAGGGATGCAGTAAAGAAGGAATAGTGCATCGCATAGGAGATACTCGCCTCCCATAAGAAAATCCTGTCGTTTCCATAGAAACGTTACTCGAATTAGAAGGAGAAGTCATTGATCGAATAGTATTTCATAGCGACGTAATTTCCGTGTTAATTCGTCAATGTGAGGGAGCGAGGGATGCAGTAAAGAAGGAATAGAGCATCGGAAGGGAGACACTCGGTCCCCAAAAGAAAATCCTGTATTTTCCATAGAAACGTTACTCGGTTTAGAAGGAGAAGACATAAAACCCATAGTATTTCATTGCGATGCAATTTCAGTTTTAATTCGACAAAGCGAGGGATCGAGGGATGCAGTAAAGAAGGAATAGTGCATTGCATAGGAGTTACTCGCCTCCCAAAAGAAAATCCTGTCGTTTCCATAGAAACGTTACTCGATGTAGAAGGAGAAGTCATAGAACGCATAGTATTTCATAGCGACGCAATTTCCGTGGTAATTCGTCAATGTGTGGGAGCGAGGAATGCAGTAAAAAAGGAATAGTGCATCGGAAGGGAGACACTCGCCTCCCAAAAGAAAATCCTGTATTTTCCATAGAAACGTTACTCGGTTTAGAAGGAGAAGACATAAAACCCATAGTATTTCATTGCGATGCAATTTCAGTTTTAATTCGACAAAGCGAGGGAGCGAGGGATGCAGTAAAGAAGGAATAGTGCATCGCATAGGAGATACTCGCCTCCCAAAAGAAAATCCTGTGGTTTCCAGAGAAACGTTACTCGATTTAGATGGAGAAGTCATTGATCGAATAGTATTTCATAGCGACGCAATTTCCGTGTTAATTCGTCAATGTGAGGGAGCGAGGGATGCAGTAAAGAAGGAATAGAGCATCGGAAGGGAGACACTCGCCTCCCAAAAGAAAATCCTGTATTTTCCATAGAAACGTTACTCGGTTTAGAAGGAGAAGACATAAAACCCATAGTATTTCATTGCGATGCAATTTCAGTTTTAATTCGACAAAGCGAGGGAGCGAGGGATGCAGTAAAGAAGGAATAGTGCATCGCATAGGAGATACTCGCCTCCCAAAAGAAAATCCTGTGGTTTCCAGAGAAACGTTACTCGATTTAGAAGGAGAAGTCATTGATCGAATAGTATTTCATAGCGACGCAATTTCCGTGTTAATTCGTCAATGTGAGGGAGCGAGGGATGCAGTAAAGAAGGAATAGAGCATCGGAAGGGAGACACTCGGTCCCCAAAAGAAAATCCTGTATTTTCCATAGAAACGTTACTCGGTTTAGAAGGAGAAGACATAAAACCCATAGTATTTCATTCCGATGCAATTTCAGTTTTAATTCGACTAAGCGAGGGAGCGAGGGATGCAGTAAAGAAGGAATAGTGCATCGCATAGGAGTTACTCGCCTCCCAAAAGAAAATCCTGTCGTTTCCATAGAAACGTTACTCGATTTAGAAGGAGAAGTCATAGAACGCGTAGTATTTCATAGCGGCGCAATTTCCGTGTTAATTCGTCAATGTGTGGGAGCGAGGGATGCAGTAAAAAAGGAATAGTGCATCGGAAGGGAGACACTCGCCTCCCAAAAGCAAATCCTGTATTTTCCATAGAAACGTTACTCGGTTTAGAAGGAGAAGACATAAAACCCATAGTATTTCATTGCGATGCAATTTCAGTTTTAATTCGACAAAGCGAGGGATCGAGGGAAGCAGTAAAGAAGGAATAGTGCATCGTAAACGAGATACTCGCCTCCCAAAAGAAAATCCTGTGGTTGCCAGAGAAACGTTACTCGAATTAGAAGGAGAAGTCATTGATCGAATAGTATTTCATAGCGACGCAATTTCCGTGTTAATTCGTCAATGTGTGGGGGCGAGGGATGCAGTAAAAAAGGAATAGTGCATCGGAAGGGAGACACTCGCCTCCCAAAAGAAAATCCTGTATTTTCCATAGAAACGTTTCTCGGTTTAGAAGGAGAAGACATAAAACCCATAGTATTTCATTGCGATGCAATTTCAGTTTTAATTCGACAAAGCGAGGGAGCGAGGGATGCAGTAAAGAAGGAATAGTGCATCGCATAGGAGATACTCGCCTCCCAAAAGAAAATCCTGCGGTTTCCAGAGAAACGTTACTCGAATTAGAAGGAGAAGTCATCGATCGAATAGTATTTCATAGCGACGCAATTTCCGTGTTAATTCGTCAATGTGAGGGAGCGAGGGATGCAGTAAAGAAGGAATAGTGCATCGGAAAGGGAGACACTCGCCTCCCAAATGAAAATCCTGTATTTTCCATAGAATCGTTACTCGGTCTAGAAGGAGAAGACATAAAACCCATAGTATTTCATAGCGATGGAATTTCAGTTTTAATTCGACAAAGCGAGGGAGTGAGGGATGCAGTAAAGAAGGAATAGTGCATCGCATAGGAGATACTCGCCTCCCAAAAGAAAATCCTGTCGTTTCCATAGAAACGTTACTCGATTTAGATGGAGAAGTCATAGAACGCATAGTATTTCATAGCGGCGCAATTTCCGTGTTAATTCGTCAATGTGAGGGAGCGAGGGATGCAGTAAAGGAGGGATAGTGCATCGGAAGGGAGACACTCTCCTCCCAAAAGAAAATCCTGTATTTTCCATAGAAACGTTACTCGGTTTAGAAGGAGAAGACATAAAACCCGTAGTATTTCATAGCCATGGAATTTCAGTTTCAATTCGACAAAGCGAGGGATGCAGTAAAGAAGGAATAGTGCATCGTAAACGAGATACTCGCCTCCAAAAAGAAAATCCTGTGGTTTCCAGAGAAACGTTACTCGAATTAGACGGAGAAGTCATTGATCGAATAGTATTTCATAGCGACGCAATTTCTGTTTTAATTCGTCAATGTGAGGGAACGAGCTGTGAAATAATGAAGGAATAGTGCATCGGAAAGGAGATACTCGCCTCCCAAACGGAAATCCTGTCGTTTCCATAGAAACGTTACACGATTTAGAAGGAGAAGTCATAGAACGCATAGTATTTCATAGCGGCGCAATTTCCGTGTTAATTCGTCAATGTGAGGGAGCGAGGGATGCAGTAAAGAAGGAATAGTGCATCGGAAGGGAGACACTCGCCTCCCAAAAGAAAATCCTGTATTTTCCGTAGAAACGTTACTCGGTTTAGAAGGAGAAGACATAAAACCCATAGTATTTCATAACGATGCAATTTCAGTTTTAATTCCACAAAGCGAGGGGGCGAGGGATGCAGTAAAGAAGGAATAGTGCATCGTATAGGAGATACTCGCCTCCCAAAAGAAAATCCTGTGGTTTCCAGAGAAACGGTACTCGAATTAGAAGGAGAAGTCATTGATCGAATAGTATTTCATAGCGACGCAATTTCTGTGTTAATTCGTCAATGTGAGGGAACGAGCTGTGAAGTAAAGAAGGAATAGTGCATCGGAAAGGGGATACTCGCTTCCCAAAAGAAAATCCTGTCGTTTCCATAGAAACGTTACTCGAATTAGAAGGAGAAGTCATTGATCGAATAGTATTTCATAGCGACGCAATTTCTGTTTTAATTCGTCAATGTGAGGGAACGAGCTGTGAAGTAAAGAAGGAATAGTGCATCGGAAAGGAGATACTCGCCTCCCAATAGGAAATCCTGTCGTTTCCATAGAAACGTTGCTCGATTTAGAAGGAAAAGCATATAACGTATAGTATTTCATAGCGGCGCAATTTCCGTGTTAATTCGTCAATGTGAGGGAGCGAGGGATGCAGTAAAGAAGGAATAGTGCATCGGAAGGGAGACACTCGCCTCCCAAAAGAAAATCCTGTAGTTTCCATAGAAACGTTACTCGGTTTAGAAGGAGAAGACATAAAACCCATAGTATTTCATAGCGATGCAATTTCAGTTGTAATTCGACAAAGCGAGGGAGCGATGGATGCAGTAAAGAAGGAATAGTGCATCGCATAGGAGATACTCGCCTCCCAAAAGAAAATCCTGTCGTTTCCATAGAAACGTTACTCGATTTAGAAGGAGAAGTCATAGAACGCATAGTATTTCATAGCGGCGCAAATTTTCGTCTTAATTCGTCAATGTGTGGGAGCGAGGGATGCAGTAAAAAAGGAATAGTGCATCGGAAGGGAGACACTCGCCTCCCAAAAGAAAATCCTGTATTTTCCATAGAAACGTTACTCGGTTTAGAAGGAGAACACATAAAACCCATACTATTTCATAGCGATGCAATTTCAGTTTTAATTCGACTAAGTCAGGGAGCGAGGGATGCAGTAAAGAAGGAATAGTGCATCGCATAGGAGATACTCGCCTCCCAAAAGAAAATCCTGTCGTTTCTATAGAAACGTTACTCGATTTAGAAGTAGAAGCCATAGAACGCATAGTATTTCATAGCGGCGCAATTTCCGTGTTAATTCGTCAATGTGATGGAGCGAGGGATGCAGTAAAGGTGGAATAGTGCATCGGAAGGGAGACACTCGCCTCCCAAAAGAAAATCCTGTATTTTCCATAGAAACGTTACTCGGTTTAGAAGGAGAAGACATAAAACCCATAGTATTTCATAGCGATGGAATTTCAGTTTTAATTCGACAAAGCGAGGGAGCGAGGGATGCAGTAAAGAAGGATTAGTGCATCGCATAGGAGATACTCGCCTCCCAAATGAAAATCCTGTGGTTCCCAGAGAAACGTTACTCGAATTAGAAGGAGAAGTCGTTGATCGAATTGTATTTCATAGGTACCCAATTTCTGTTTTAATTCGTCAATGTGAGGGAACGAGCTGTGAAGTAAAGAAGGAATAGTGCATCGGAAAGGAGATACTCGCCTCCCAAAAGGAATCCTGTCGTTTCCATAGAAACGTTACTCGATTTAGAAGGAGAAGTCATAGAACGCATAGTACTTCATAGCGGCGCAATTTCCGTGTTAATTCGTCAATGAGAGGGAGCGAGGGATGCAGTAAAGAAGTAGTAGTGCACCGGAAGGGAGACACTCGCCTCCCAAAAGAAAATCCTGTATTATCCATAGAAACGTTACTCGGTTTAGAAGGAGAAGACATAAAACAAATAGTACTTCATAGCGATGCAATTTCAGTTTTAATTCGACAAAGCGAGGCAGCGAGGGATGCAGTAAAGAAGGAATAGTGCATCGCATAGGAGATACTCGCCTCCCAAAAGAAAATCCTGTCGTTTCCATAGAAGCGTTACTCGAATTAGAAGGAGAAGTCATAGAGCGCATAGTATTTCATAGCGGCGCAATTTCCGTGTTAATTCGTCAATGTGAGGAAGCGAGGGATGCAGTAAAGAAGGAATAGTGCACCGTAAGGGAGACACTCGCCTCCCAAAAGAAAGTCCTTTATTTTCCACAGAAACGTTACTCGGTTTAGAAGGAGATGACATAAAACCCATAGTATTTCATAGCGATGCAATTTCAGTTTTAATTCGACAAAGCGAGGGAGCGAGGGATGCAGTAAAGAAGGAATAGTGCATCGCATAGGAGATACTCGCCTCCCAAAAGAAAATCCTCTGGTTTCCAGAGAAACGGTACTCGAATTAGAAGGAGAAGTCATTGATCGAATAGTATTTCATAGCGACGCAATTTCTGTGTTAATTCGTCAATGTGAGGGAACGAGCTGTGAAGTAAAGAAGGAATAGTGCATCGGAAAGGAGATACTCGCTTCCCAAAAGAAAATCCTGTCGTTTCCATAGAAACGTTACTCGATTTTGAAGGAGAAGTCATAGAACGCATAGTATTTCATAGCGGCGCAATTTCCGTGTTAATTCGTCAATGTGAGGGAGCGAGGGATCCAGTAAAGAAGGAATAGAGCATCGGAAGGGAGACACTCGGTCCCCAAAAGAAAATCCTGTATTTTCCATAGAAACGTTACTCGGTTTAGAAGGAGAAGACATAAAACCCATAGTATTTCAGAGCGATGCAATTTCAGTTTTAATTCCACAAAGCGAGGGAGCGAGGGATGCAGTAAAGAAGGAATAGTGCATCGCATAGGAGTTACTCGCCTCCCAAAAGAAAATTCTGTCGTTGCCATAGAAACGTTACTCGATTTAGAAGGAGAAGTCATAGAACGCATAGTATTTCATAGCGGCGCAATTTCCGTGTTAATTCGTCAATGTGTGGGAGCGAGGGATGCAGTAAAAAAGGAATAGTGCATCGGAAGGGAGACTCTCGCCTCCCAAAAGAAAATCCTGTATTTTCCATAGAAACGTTACTCGGTTTAGAAGGAGAAGACATAAAACCCATAGTATTTCATTGCGATGCAATTTCAGTTTTAATTCGACAAAGCGAGGGAACGAGGGATGCAGTAAAGAAGGAATAGTGCATCGCATAGGAGATACTCGCCTCCCAAAAGAAAATCCTGTGGTTTCCAGAGAAACGTTACTCGAATTAGAAGGAGAGGTCATTGATCGAATAGTATTTCATAGCGACGCAATTTCCGTGTTAATTCGTCAATGTGAGGGAGCGAGGGATGCAGTAAAGAAGGAATAGTGCTTCGGAAGGGAGACAATCGCCTCCCAAAAGAAAATCCTGTATTTTCCATAGAAACGTTACTCAGTTTAGAAGGAGAAGACATAAAACCCATAGTATTTCATTGCGATGCAATTTCAGTTTTAATTCGACAAAGTGATGGAGCGAGGGATGCAGTAAAGAAGGAATAGTGCATCGCATAGGAGATACTCGCCTCCCATAAGAAAATCCTGTCGTTTCCATAGAAACGTTACTCGAATTAGAAGGAGAAGTCATTGATCGAATAGTATTTCATAGCGACGCAATTTCCGTGTTAATTCGTCAATGTGAGGGAGCGAGGGATGCAGTAAAGAAGGAATAGAGCATCGGAAGGGAGACACTCGGTCCCCAAAAGAAAATCCTGTATTTTCCATAGAAACGTTACTCGGTTTAGAAGGAGAAGACATAAAACCCATAGTATTTCATTGCGATGCAATTTCAGTTTTAATTCGACTAAGCGAGGGAGCGAGGTATGCAGTAAAGAAGGAATAGTGCATCGCATAGGAGTTACTCGCCTCCCAAAAGAAAATCCTGTCGTTTCCATAGAAACGTTACTCGATTTAGAAGGAGAAGTCATAGAACGCGTAGTATTTCATAGCGGCGCAATTTCCGTGTTAATTCGTCAATGTGTGGGAGCGAGGGATGCAGTAAAAAAGGAATAGTGCACCGGAAGGGAGACACTCGCCTCCCAAAAGCAAATCCTGTATTTTCCATAGAAACGTTACTCGGTTTAGAAGGAGAAGACATAAAACCCATAGTATTTCATTGCGATGCAATTTCAGTTTTAATTCGACAAAGCGAGGGAGCGAGGGAAGCAGTAAAGAAGGAATAGTGCATGGCATAGGAGATACTCGCCTCCCAAAAGAAAATCCTGTGGTTGCCAGAGAAACGTTACTCGAATTAGAAGGAGAAGTCATTGATCGAATAGTATTTCATAGCGACGCAATTTCCGTGTTAATTCGTCAATGTGAGGGAGCGAGGGATGCAGTAAAGAAGGAATAGAGCATCGGAAGGGAGACACTCGGTCCCCAAAAGAAAATCCTGTATTTTCCATAGAAACGTTACTCGGTTTAGAAGGAGAAGACATAAAACCCATAGTATTTCATTGCGATGCAATTTCAGTTTTAATTCGACAAAGCGAGGGATCGAGGGATGCAGTAAAGAAGGAATAGTGCATTGCATAGGAGTTACTCGCCTCCCAAAAGAAAATCCTGTCGTTTCCATAGAAACGTTACTCGATGTAGAAGGAGAAGTCATAGAACGCATAGTATTTCATAGCGACGCAATTTCCGTGGTAATTCGTCAATGTGTGGGAGCGAGGGATGCAGTAAAAAAGGAATAGTGCATCGGAAGGGAGACACTCGCCTCCCAAAAGAAAATCCTGTATTTTCCATAGAAACGTTACTCGGTTTAGAAGGAGAAGACATAAAACCCATAGTATTTCATTGCCATGCAATTTCAGTTTTAATTCGACAAAGCGAGGGAGCGAGGGATGCAGTAAAGAAGGAATAGTGCATCGCATAGGAGATACTCGCCTCCCAAAAGAAAATCCTGTGGTTTCCAGAGAAACGTTACTCGATTTAGATGGAGAAGTCATTGATCGAATAGTATTTCATAGCGACGCAATTTCCGTGTTAATTCGTCAATGTGAGGGAGCGAGGGATGCAGTAAAGAAGGAATAGAGCATCGGAAGGGAGACACTCGGTCCCCAAAAGAAAATCCTGTATTTTCCATAGAAACGTGACTCGGTTTAGAAGGAGAAGACTTAAAACCCATAGTATTTCATTGCGATGCAATTTCAGTTTTAATTCGACTAAGCGAGGGAGCGAGGGATGCAGTAAAGAAGGAATAGTGCATCGCATAGGAGTTACTCGCCTCCCAAAAGAAAATCCTGTCGTTTCCATAGAAACGTTACTCGATTTAGAAGGAGAAGTCATAGAACGCGTAGTATTTCATAGCGGCGCAATTTGCGTGTTAATTCGTCAATGTGTGGGAGCGAGGGATCCAGTAAAAAAGGAATAGTGCATCGGAAGGGAGACACTCGCCTCCCAAAAGCAAATCCTGTATTTTCCATAGAAACGTTACTCGGTTTAGAAGGAGAAGACATAAAACCCATAGTATTTCATTGCGATGCAATTTCAGTTTTAATTCGACAAAGCGAGGGAGCGAGGGAAGCAGTAAAGAAGGAATAGTGCATCGCATAGGAGATACTCGCCTCCCAAAAGAAAATCCTGTGGTTGCCAGAGAAACGTTACTCGAATTAGAAGGAGAAGTCATTGATCGAATAGTATTTCATAGCGACGCAATTTCCGTGTTAATTCGTCAATGTGTGGGGGCGAGGGATGCAGTAAAAAAGGAATAGTGCATCGGAAGGGAGACACTCGCCTCCCAAAAGAAAATCCTGTATTTTCCATAGAAACGTTTCTCGGTTTAGAAGGAGAAGACATAAAACCCATAGTATTTCATTGCGATGCAATTTCAGTTTTAATTCGACAAAGCGAGGGAGCGAGGGATGCAGTAAAGAAGGAATAGTGCATCGCATAGGAGATACTCGCCTCCCAAAAGAAAATCCTGCGGTTTCCAGAGAAACGTTACTCGAATTAGAAGGAGAAGTCATTGATCGAATAGTATTTCATAGCGACGCAATTTCCGTGTTAATTCGTCAATGTGAGGGAGCGAGGGATGCAGTAAAGAAGGAATAGTGCATCGGAAAGGGAGACACTCGCCTCCCAAATGAAAATCCTGTATTTTCCATAGAATCGTTACTCGGTCTAGAAGGAGAAGACATAAAACCCATAGTATTTCATAGCGATGGAATTTCAGTTTTAATTCGACAAAGCGAGGGAGTGAGGGATGCAGTAAAGAAGGAATAGTGCATCGCATAGTAGATACTCGCCTCCCAAAAGAAAATCCTGTCGTTTCCATAGACACGTTACTCGATTTAGATGGAGAAGTCATAGAACGCATAGTATTTCATAGCGGCGCAATTTCCGTGTTAATTCGTCAATGTGAGGGAGCGAGGGATGCAGTAAAGAAGGGATAGTACTTCGGAAGGGAGACACTCTCCTCCCAAAAGAAAATCCTGTATTTTCCATAGAAACGTTACTCGGTTTAGAAGGAGAAGACATAAAACCCGTAGTATTTCATAGCCATGGAATTTCAGTTTCAATTCGACAAAGCGAGGGATGCAGTAAAGAAGGAATAGTGCATCGCATAGGAGATACTCGCCTCCAAAAAGAAAATCCTGTGGTTTCCAGAGAAACGTTACTCGAATTAGACGGAGAAGTCATTGATCGAATAGTATTTCATAGCGACGCAATTTCTGTTTTAATTCGTCAATGTGAGGGAACGAGCTGTGAAATAATGAAGGAATAGTGCATCGGAAAGGAGATACTCGCCTCCCAAACGGAAATCCTGTCGTTTCCATAGAAACGTTACACGATTTAGAAGGAGAAGTCATAGAACGCATAGTATTTCATAGCGGCGCAATTTCCGTGTTAATTCGTCAATGTGAGGGAGCGAGGGATGCAGTAAAGAAGGAATAGTGCATCGGAAGGGAGACACTCGCCTCCCAAAAGAAAATCCTGTATTTTCCGTAGAAACGTTACTCGGTTTAGAAGGAGAAGACATAAAACCCATAGTATTTCATAACGATGCAATTTCAGTTTTAATTCGACAAAGCGAGGGGGCGAGGGATGCAGTAAAGAAGGAATAGTGCATCGTATAGGAGATACTCGTCTCCCAAAAGAAAATCCTGTGGTTTCCAGAGAAACGGTACTCGAATTAGAAGGAGAAGTCATTGATCGAATAGTATTTCATAGCGACGCAATTTCTGTGTTAATTCGTCAATGTGAGGGAACGAGCTGTGAAGTAAAGAAGGAATAGTGCATCGGAAAGGGGATACTCGCTTCCCAAAAGATAATCCTGTCGTTTCCATAGAAACGTTACTCGAATTAGAAGGAGAAGTCATTGATCGAATGGTATTTCATAGCGACGCAATTTCTGTTTTAATTCGTCAATGTGAGGGAACGAGCTGTGAAGTAAACAGGGAATAGTGCATCGGAAAGGAGATACTCGCCTCCCAATAGGAAATCCTGTCGTTTCCATAGAAACGTTGCTCGATTTAGAAGGAAAAGCATATAACGTATAGTATTTCATAGCGGCGCAATTTCCGTGTTAATTCGTCAATGTGAGGGAGCGAGGGATGCAGTAAAGAAGGAATAGTGCATCGGAAGGGAGACACTCGCCTCCCAAAAGAAAATCCTGTAGTTTCCATAGAAACGTTACTCGGTTTAGAAGGAGAAGACATAAAACCCATAGTATTTCATAGCGATGCAATTTCAGTTTTAATTCGACAAAGCGAGGGAGCGATGGATGCAGTAAAGAAGGAATAGTGCATCGCATAGGAGATACTCGCCTCCCAAAAGAAAATCCTGTCGTTTCCATAGAAACGTTACTCGATTTAGAAGGAGAAGTCATAGAACGCATAGTATTTCATAGCGGCGCAATTTTCGTGTTAATTCGTCAATGTGTGGGAGCGAGGGATGCAGTAAAAAAGGAATAGTGCATCGGAAGGGAGACACTCGCCTCCCAAAAGAAAATCCTGTATTTTCCATAGAAACGTTACTCGGTTTAGAAGGAGAACACATAAAACCCATACTATTTCATAGCGATGCAATTTCAGTTTTAATTCGACAAAGCCAGGGAGCGAGGGATGCAGTAAAGAAGGAATAGTGCATCGCATAGGAGTTACTCGCCTCCCAAAAGAAAATCCTGTCGTTTCTATAGAAACGTTACTCGATTTAGAAGTAGAAGCCATAGAACGCATAGTATTTCATAGCGGCGCAATTTCCGTGTTAATTCGTCAATGTGAGGGAGCGAGGGATGCAGTAAAGGTGGAATAGTGCATCGGAAGGGAGACACTCGCCTCCCAAAAGAAAATCCTGTATTTTCCATAGAAACGTTACTCGGTTTAGAAGGAGAAGACATAAAACCCATAGTATTTCATAGCGATGGAATTTCAGTTTTAATTCGACAAAGCGAGGGAGCGAGGGATGCAGTAAAGAAGGATTAGTGCATCGCATAGGAGATACTCGCCTCCCAAATGAAAATCCTGTGGTTCCCAGAGAAACGTTACTCGAATTAGAAGGAGAAGTCGTTGATCGAATTGTATTTCATAGGTACCCAATTTCTGTTTTAATTCGTCAATGTGAGGGAACGAGCTGTGAAGTAAAGAAGGAAAAGTGCATCGGAAAGGAGATACTCGCCTCCCAAAAGGAATCCTGTCGTTTCCATAGAAACGTTACTCGATTTAGAAGGAGAAGTCATAGAACGCATAGTACTTCATAGCGGCGCAATTTCCGTGTTAATTCGTCAATGAGAGGGAGCGAGGGATGCAGTAAAGAAGTAGTAGTGCACCGGAAGGGAGACACTCGCCTCCCAAAAGAAAATCCTGTATTATCCATAGAAACGTAACTCGGTTTAGAAGGAGAAGACATAAAACAAATAGTATTTCATAGCGATGCAATTTCAGTTTTAATTCGACAAAGCGAGGCAGCGAGGGATGCAGTAAAGAAGGAATAGTGCATCGCATAGGAGATACTCGCCTCCCAAAAGAAAATCCTGTCGTTTCCATAGAAGCGTTACTCGAATTAGAAGGAGAAGTCATAGAGCGCATAGTATTTCATAGCGGCGCAATTTCCGTGTTAATTCGTCAATGTGAGGAAGCGAGGGATGCAGTAAAGAAGGAATAGTGCACCGTAAGGGAGACACTCGCCTCCCAAAAGAAAGTCCTTTATTTTCCACAGAAACGTTACTCGGTTTAGAAGGAGATGACATAAAACCCATAGTATTTCATAGCGATGCAATTTCAGTTTTAATTCGACAAAGCGAGGGAGCGAGGGATGCAGTAAAGAAGGAATAGTGCATCGCATAGGAGATACTCGCCTCCCAAAAGAAAATCCTCTGGTTTCCAGAGAAACGGTACTCGAATTAGAAGGAGAAGTCATTGATCGAATAGTATTTCATAGCGACGCAATTTCTGTGTTAATTCGTCAATGTGAGGGAACGAGCTGTGAAGTAAAGAAGGAATAGTGCATCGGAAAGGAGATACTCGCTTCCCAAAAGAAAATCCTGTCGTTTCCATAGAAACGTTACTCGATTTAGAAGGAGAAGTCATAGAACGCATAGTATTTCATAGCGGCGCAATTTCCGTGTTAATTCGTCAATGTGAGGGAGCGAGGGATCCAGTAAAGAAGGAATAGAGCATCGGAAGGGAGACACTCGGTCCCCAAAAGAAAATCCTGTATTTTCCATAGAAACGTTACTCGGTTTAGAAGGAGAAGACATAAAACCCATAGTATTTCAGAGCGATGCAATTTCAGTTTTAATTCCACAAAGCGAGGGAGCGAGGGATGCAGTAAAGAAGTAATAGTGCATCGCATAGGAGTTACTCGCCTCCCAAAAGAAAATCCTGTCGTTGCCATAGAAACGTTACTCGATTTAGAAGGAGAAGTCATAGAACGCATAGTATTTCATAGCGGCGCAATTTCCGTGTTAATTCGTCAATGTGTGGGAGCGAGGGATGCAGTAAAAAAGGAATAGTGCATCGGAAGGGAGACTCTCGCCTCCCAAAAGAAAATCCTGTATTTTCCATAGAAACGTTACTCGGTTTAGAAGGAGAAGACATAAATCCCATAGTATTTCATTGCGATGCAATTTCAGTTTTAATTCGACAAAGCGAGGGAGCGAGGGATGCAGTAAAGAAGGAATAGTGCATCGCATAGGAGATACTCGCCTCCCAAAAGAAAATCCTGTGGTTTCCAGAGAAACGTTACTCGAATTAGAAGGAGAAGTCATTGATCGAATAGTATTTCATAGCGACGCAATTTCCGTGTTAATTCGTCAATGTGAGGGAGCGAGGGATGCAGTAAAGAAGGAATAGTGCTTCGGAAGGGAGACAATCGCCTCCCAAAAGAAAATCCTGTATTTTCCATAGAAACGTTACTCAGTTTAGAAGGAGAAGACATAAAACCCATAGTATTTCATTGCGATGCAATTTCAGTTTTAATTCGACAAAGTGATGGAGCGAGGGATGCAGTAAAGAAGGAATAGTGCATCGCATAGGAGATACTCGCCTCCCATAAGAAAATCCTGTCGTTTCCATAGAAACGTTACTCGAATTAGAAGGAGAAGTCATTGATCGAATAGTATTTCATAGCGACGCAATTTCCGTGTTAATTCGTCAATGTGAGGGAGCGAGGGATGCAGTAAAGAAGGAATAGAGCATCGGAAGGGAGACACTCGGTCCCCAAAAGAAAATCCTGTATTTTCCATAGAAACGTTACTCGGTTTAGAAGGAGAAGACATAAAACCCATAGTATTTCATTGCGATGCAATTTCAGTTTTAATTCGACTAAGCGAGGGAGCGAGGGATGCAGTAAAGAAGGAATAGTGCATTGCATAGGAGTTACTCGCCTCCCAAAAGAAAATCCTGTCGTTTCCATAGAAACGTTACTCGATTTAAAAGGAGAAGTCATAGAACGCGTAGTATTTCATAGCGGCGCAATTTCCGTGTTAATTCGTCAATGTGTGGGATCGAGGGATGCAGTAAAAAAGGAATAGTGCATCGGAAGGGAGACACTCGCCTCCCAAAAGCAAATCCTGTATTTTCCATAGAAACGTTACTCGGTTTAGAAGGAGAAGACATAAAACCCATAGTATTTCATTGCGATGCAATTTCAGTTTTAATTCGACAAAGCGAGGGAGCGAGGGAAGCAGTAAAGAAGGAATAGTGCATCGCGTAGGAGATACTCGCCTCCCAAAAGAAAATCCTGTGGTTGCCAGAGAAACGTTACTCGAATTAGAAGGAGAAGTCATTGATCGAATAGTATTTCATAGCGACGCAATTTCCGTGTTAATTCGTCAATGTGTGGGGGCGAGGGATGCAGTAAAAAAGGAATAGTGCATCGGAAGGGAGACACTCGCCTCCCAAAAGAAAATCCTGTATTTTCCATAGAAACGTTTCTCGGTTTAGAAGGAGAAGACATAAAACCCATAGAATTTCATTGCGATGCAATTTCAGTTTTAATTCGACAAAGCGAGGGAGCGAGGGATGCAGTAAAGAAGGAATAGTGCATCGCATAGGAGATACTCGCCTCCCAAAAGAAAATCATGCGGTTTCCAGAGAAACGTTACTCGAATTAGAAGGAGAAGTCATTGATCGAATAGTATTTCATAGCGACGCAATTTCCGTGTTAATTCGTCAATGTGAGGGAGCGAGGGATGCAGTAAAGAAGGAATAGTGCATCGGAAAGGGAGACACTCGCCTCCCAAATGAAAATCCTGTATTTTCCATAGAATCGTTACTCGGTCTAGAAGGAGAAGACATAAAACCCATAGTATTTCATAGCGATGGAATTTCAGTTTTAATTCGACAAAGCGAGGGAGTGAGGGATGCAGTAAAGAAGGAATAGTGCATCGCATAGGAGATACTCGCCTCCCAAAAGAAAATCCTGTCGTTTCCATAGAAACGTTACTCGATTTAGATGGAGAAGTCATAGAACGCATAGTATTTCATAGCGGCGCAATTTCCGTGTTAATTCGTCAATGTGAGGGAGCGAGGGATGCAGTAAAGAAGGGATAGTGCATCGGAAGGGAGACACTCTCCTCCCAAAAGAAAATCCTGTATTTTCCATAGAAACGTTACTCGGTTTAGAAGGAGAAGACATAAAACCCGTAGTATTTCATAGCCATGGAATTTCAGTTTCAATTCGACAAAGCGAGGGATGCAGTAAAGAAGGAATAGTGCATCGCATAGGAGATACTCGCCTCCAAAAAGAAAATCCTGTGGTTTCCAGAGAAACGTTACTCGAATTAGACGGAGAAGTCATTGATCGAATAGTATTTCATAGCGACGCAATTTATGTTTTAATTCGTCAATGTGAGGGAACGAGCTGTGAAATAATGAAGGAATAGTGCATCGGAAAGGAGATACTCGCCTCCCAAACGGAAATCCTGTCGTTTCCATAGAAACGTTACACGATTTAGAAGGAGAAGTCATAGAACGCATAGTATTTCATAGCGGCGCAATTTCCGTGTTAATTCGTCAATGTGAGGGAGCGAGGGATGCAGTAAAGAAGGAATAGTGCATCGGAAGGGAGACACTCGCCTCCCAAAAGAAAATTCTGTATTTTCCGTAGAAACGTTACTCGGTTTAGAAGGAGAAGACATAAAACCCATACTATTTCATAGCGATGCAATTTCAGTTTTAATTCGACAAAGCCAGGGAGCGAGGGATGCAGTAAAGAAGGAATAGTGCATCGCATAGGAGATACTCGCCTCCCAAAAGAAAATCCTGTCGT
Source organism: Schistocerca piceifrons (assembly GCF_021461385.2). Taxonomy (NCBI): domain Eukaryota; kingdom Metazoa; phylum Arthropoda; class Insecta; order Orthoptera; family Acrididae; genus Schistocerca; species Schistocerca piceifrons. The sequence goes on along the minus strand of NW_025727272.1, from coordinate 55,143 downwards.
TTCTATAGAAACGTTACTCGATTTAGAAGTAGAAGCCATAGAACGCATAGTATTTCATAGCGGCGCAATTTCCGTGTTAATTCGTCAATGTGAGGGAGCGAGGGATGCAGTAAAGGTGGAATAGTGCATCGGAAGGGAGACACTCGCCTCCCAAAAGAAAATCCTGTATTTTCCATAGAAACGTTACTCGGTTTAGAAGGAGAAGACATAAAACTCATAGTATTTCATAGCGATGGAATTTCAGTTTTAATTCGACAAAGCGAGGGAGCGAGGGATGCAGTAAAGAAGGATTAGTGCATCGCATAGGAGATACTCGCCTCCCAAATGAAAATCCTGTGGTTCCCAGAGAAACGTTACTCGAATTAGAAGGAGAAGTCATTGATCGAATTGTATTTCATAGGTACCCAATTTCTGTTTTAATTCGTCAATGTGAGGGAACGAGCTGTGAAGTAAAGAAGGAATAGTGCATCGGAAAGGAGATACTCGCCTCCCAATAGGAATCCTGTCGTTTCCATAGAAACGTTACTCGATTTAGAAGGAGAAGTCATAGAACGCATAGTACTTCATAGCGGCGCAATTTCCGTGTTAATTCGTCAATGAGAGGGAGCGAGGGATGCAGTAAAGAAGTAGTAGTGCACCGGAAGGGAGACACTCGCCTCCCAAAAGAAAATCCTGTATTATCCATAGAAACGTTACTCAGTTTAGAAGGAGAAGACATAAAACAAATAGTATTTCATAGCGATGCAATTTCAGTTTTAATTCGACAAAGCGAGGCAGCGAGGGATGCAGTAAAGAAGGAATAGTGCATCGCATAGGAGATACTCGCCTCCCAAAAGAAAATCCTTTCGTTTCCATAGAAACGTTACTCGAATTAGATGGAGAAGTCATAGAGCGCATAGTATTTCATAGCGGCGCAATTTCCGTGTTAATTCGTCAATGTGAGGAAGCGAGGGATGCAGTAAAGAAGGAATAGTGCACCGAAAGGGAGACACTCGCCTCCCAAAAGAAAATCCTTTATTTTCCACACAAACGTTACTCGGTTTAGAAGGAGATGACATAAAACCCATAGTATTTCATAGCGATGCAATTTCAGTTTTAATTCGACAAAGCGAGGGAGCGAGGGATGCAGTAAAGAAGGAATAGTCCATCGCATAATAGATACTCGCCTCAAAAAAGAAAATCCTGTCGTTTCCATAGAAACGTTACTCGAATTAGAAGGACAAGTCATAGAACGCATAGTATTTCATAGCTGCGCAATTTCCGTGTTAATTCGTCAATGTGTGGGAGCGAGGGATGCAGTAAAGAAGGAATAGTGCATCGGAAGGGAGACTAACGCCTCCCAAAAGAAAATCCTGTATTTTCCATAGAAACGTTACTCGGTTTAGAAGGAGAACACATAAAACCCATACTATTTCATAGCGATGCAATTTCAGTTTTAATTCGACAAAGCCAGGGAGCGAGGGATGCAGTAAAGAAGGAATAGTGCATCGCATAGGAGATACTCGCCTCCCAAAAGAAAATCCTGTCGTTTCTATAGAAACGTTACTCGATTTAGAAGTAGAAGCCATAGAACGCATAGTATTTCATAGCGGCGCAATTTCCGTGTTAATTCGTCAATGTGAGGGAGCGAGGGATGCAGTAAAGGTGGAATAGTGCATCGGAAGGGAGACACTCGCCTCCCAAAAGAAAATCCTGTATTTTCCATAGAAACGTTACTCGGTTTAGAAGGAGAAGACATAAAACTCATAGTATTTCATAGCGATGGAATTTCAGTTTTAATTCGACAAAGCGAGGGAGCGAGGGATGCAGTAAAGAAGGATTAGTGCATCGCATAGGAGATACTCGCCTCCCAAATGAAAATCCTGTGGTTCCCAGAGAAACGTTACTCGAATTAGAAGGAGAAGTCATTGATCGAATTGTATTTCATAGGTACCCAATTTCTGTTTTAATTCGTCAATGTGAGGGAACGAGCTGTGAAGTAAAGAAGGAATAGTGCATCGGAAAGGAGATACTCGCCTCCCAATAGGAATCCTGTCGTTTCCATAGAAACGTTACTCGATTTAGAAGGAGAAGTCATAGAACGCATAGTACTTCATAGCGGCGCAATTTCCGTGTTAATTCGTCAATGAGAGGGAGCGAGGGATGCAGTAAAGAAGTAGTAGTGCACCGGAAGGGAGACACTCGCCTCCCAAAAGAAAATCCTGTATTATCCATAGAAACGTTACTCGGTTTAGAAGGAGAAGACATAAAACAAATAGTATTTCATAGCGATGCAATTTCAGTTTTAAATCGACAAAGCGAGGCAGCGAGGGATGCAGTAAAGAAGGAATAGTGCATCGCACAGGAGATACTCGCCTCCCAAAAGAAAATCCTGTCGTTTCCATAGAAACGTTACTCGAATTAGATGGAGAAGTCATAGAGCGCATAGTATTTCATAGCGGCGCAATTTCCGTGTTAATTCGTCAATGTGAGGAAGCGAGGGATGCAGTAAAGAAGGAATAGTGCACCGAAAGGGAGACACTCGCCTCCCAAAAGAAAATCCTTTATTTTCCACAGAAACGTTACTCGGTTTAGAAGGAGATGACATAAAACCCATAGTATTTCATAGCGATGCAATTTCAGTTTTAATTCGACAAAGCGAGGGAGCGAGGGATGCAGTAAAGAAGGAATAGTCCATCGCATAATAGATACTCGCCTCAAAAAAGAAAATCCTGTCGTTTCCATAGAAACGTTACTCGATTTAGAAGGACAAGTCATAGAACGCATAGTATCTCATAGCTGCGCAATTTCCGTGTTAATTCGTCAATGTGTGGGAGCGAGGGATGCAGTAAAGAAGGAATAGTGCATCGGAAGGGAGACTAACGCCTCCCAAAAGAAAATCCTGTATTTTCCATAGAAACGTTACTCGGTTTAGAAGGAGAAGACATAAAACCCATAGTATTTCATAGCGATGGAATTTCAGTTTTAATTCGACAAAGCGAGGGATGCAGTAAAGAAGGAATAGTGCATCGCATAGGAGAAACTCGTCTCCCAAAAGAAAATCCTGTGGTTTCCAGAGACACGTTACTCGAATTAGAAGGAAGTCATTGATCGAATAGTATTTCATAGCGACGCAATTTCTGTTTTAATTCGTCAATGTGAGGGAACGAGCTGTGAAGTAAAGAAGGAATAGTGCATCGGAAAGGAGATACTCGCCTCCCAAAAGGAAATCCTGTCGTTTCCATAGAAACGTTACTCGATTTAGAAGGAGAAGTCAGAGAACGCATAGTATTTCATAGCGGCGCAATTTCCGTGTTAATTCGTCAATGTGAGGGAGCGAGGGATGCAGTAAAGAAGGAATAGTGCATCGGAAGGGAGACACTCGCCTCCCAAAAGAAAATCCTGTATTTTCCATAGAAACGTTACTCGGTTTAGAAGAAGAAGGCATCAAACCCATAGTATTTCATAGCGATGGAATTTCAGTTTTGATTCGACAATGCGAGGGATGCAGTAAAGAAGGAATAGTGCATCGGAAGGGAGATACCCGCCTCCCAAAAGAAAATCCTGTGGTTTCCAGAGAAGCGTTACTCGAATTAGAAGGAGAAGTCATTGATCGAATAGTATTTCATAGCGACGCTATTTCTGTTTCAATTCGTCAATTTGAGGGAACGAGCTGTGAAGTAAAGAAGGAATAGTGCATCGGAAAGGAGATACTCGCCTCCCAAAAGGAAATCCTGTCGTTTCCATAGAAACGTTACTCGATTTAGAAGGAGATGTCAGAGAACGCATAGTATTTCATAGCGGCGCAATTTCCGTGTTAATTCGTCAATGTGAGGGAGCGAGGGATGCAGTAAAGAAGGATTAGTGCATCGCATAGGAGATACTCGCCTCCCAAATGAAAATCCTGTGGTTCCCAGAGAAACGTTACTCGAATTAGAAGGAGAAGTCATTGATCGAATTGTATTTCATAGGTACCCAATTTCTGTTTTAATTCGTCAATGTGAGGGAACGAGCTGTGAAGTAAAGAAGGAATAGTGCATCGGAAAGGAGATACTCGCCTCCCAAAAGGAATCCTGTCGTTTCCATAGAAACGTTACTCGATTTAGAAGGACAAGTCATAGAACGCATAGTACTTCATAGCGGCGCAATTTCCGTGTTAATTCGTCAATGAGAGGGAGCGAGGGATGCAGTAAAGAAGTAGTAGTGCACCGGAAGGGAGACACTCGCCTCCCAAAAGAAAATCCTGTATTATCCATAGAAACGTTACTCGGTTTAGAAGGAGAGGACATAAAACAAATAGTATTTCATAGCGATGCAATTTCAGTTTTAATTCGACAAAGCGAGGCGGCGAGGGATGCAGTAAAGATGGAATAGTGCATCGCATAGGAGATACTCGCCTCCCAAATGAAAATCCTGTCGTTTCCATAGAAACGTTACTCGAATTAGATGGAGAAGTCATAGAGCGCATAGTATTTCATAGCGGCGCAATTTCCGTGTTAATTCGTCAATGTGAGGAAGCGAGGGATGCAGTAAAGAAGGAATAGTGCACCGAAAGGGAGACACTCGCCTCCCAAAAGAAAATCCTTTATTTTCCACAGAAACGTTACTCGGTTTAGAAGGAGATGACATAAAACCCATAGTATTTCATAGCGATGCAATTTCAGTTTTAATTCGACAAAGCGAGGGAGCGAGGGATGCAGTAAAGAAGGAATAGTCCATCGCATAATAGATACTCGCCTCAAAAATGAAAATCCTGTCGTTTCCATAGAAACGTTACTCGATTTAGAAGGACAAATCATAGAACGCATAGTATTTCATAGCTGCGCAATTTCCGTGTTAATTCGTCAATGTGTGGGAGCGACGGATGCAGTAAAGAAGGAATAGTGCATCGGAAGGGAGACTAACGCCTCCCAAAAGAAAATCCTGTATTTTCCATAGAAACGTTACTCGGTTTAGAAGGAGAAGACATAAAACCCATAGTATTTCATAGCGATGGAATTTCAGTTTTAATTCGACAAAGCGAGGGATGCAGTAAAGAAGGAATAGTGCATCGCATAGGAGAAACTCGTCTCCCAAAAGAAAATCCTGTGGTTTCCAGAGAAACGTTACTCGAATTAGAAGTAAGTCATTGATCGAATAGTATTTCATAGCGAAGCAATTTCTGTTTTAATTCGTCAATGTGAGGGAACGAGCTGTGAAGTAAAGAAGGAATAGTGCATCGGAAAGGAGATACTCGCCTCCCAAAAGGAAATCCTGTCGTTTCCATAGAAACGTTACTCGATTTAGAAGGAGAAGTCAGAGAACGCATAGTATTTCATAGCGGCGCAATTTCCGTGTTAATTCGTCAATGTGAGGGAGCCAGGGATGCAGTAAAGAAGGAATAGTGCATCGGAAGGGAGACACTCGCCTCCCAAAAGAAAATCCTGTATTTTCCATAGAAACGTTACTCGGTTTAGAAGGAGAAGGCATCAAACCCATAGTATTTCATAGCGATGGAATTTCAGTTTTGATTCGACAATGCAAGGGATGCAGTAAAGAAGGAATAGTGCATCGGAAGGGAGATACCTGCCTCCCAAAAGAAAATCCTGTGGTTTCCAGAGAAGCGTTACTCGAATTAGAAGGAGAAGTCATTGATCGAATAGTATTTCATAGCGACGCTATTTCTGTTTCAATTCGTCAATTTGAGGGAACGAGCTGTGAAGTAAAGAAGGAATAGTGCATCGGAAAGGAGATACTCGCCTCCCAAACGGAAATCTTGTCGTTTCCATAGAAACGTTACTCGATTTAGAAGGAGAAGTCATAGAACGCATAGTATTTCATAGCGGCGCAATTCCCGTGTTAGTTCGTCAATGTGAGGGAGCGAGGGATGCAGTAAAGAAGGAATAGTGCATCGGAAGGGAGACACTCGCCTCCCAAATCAAAATCCAGTATTTTCCATAGAAACGTTACTCGGTTTAGAAGGAGAAGACATAAAACCCATAGTATTTCAGAGCGATGCAATTTCAGTTTTAATTCCACAAAGCGAGGGAGCGAGGGATGCAGTAAAGAAGGAATAGTGCATCGCATAGGAGTTACTCGCCTGCCAAAAGAAAATCCTGTCGTTTCCATAGAAACGTTACTCGATTTAGAAGGAGAAGTCATAGAACGCATAGTATTTCATAGCGGTCCAATTTCCGTGTTAATTCGTCAATGTGTGGGAGCGAGGGATGCAGTAAAAAAGGAATAGTGCATCGGAAGGGAGACACTCGCCTCCCAAAAGAAAATCCTGTATTTTCCATAGAAACGTTACTCGGTTTAGAAGGAGAAGACATAAAACCCATAGTATTTCATAGCGATGCAATTTCAGTTTTAATTCGACAAAGCGAGGGAGCGAGGGATGCAGTAAAGAAGGAATAGTGCATCGCATAGGAGATACTCGCCTCCCAAAAGAAAAACCTGTCGTTTCCATAGAAACGTTACTCGATTTAGAAGGAGAAGTCATAGAACGCATAGTATTTCATAGCGGCGCAATTTCCGTGTTAATTCGTCAATGTGAGGGAGCGAGGGATGCAGTAAAGAAGGAATAGTGCATCGGAAGGGAGACACTCGCCTCCCAAAAGAAAATCCTGTATTTTCCATAGAAACGTTACTCGGTTTAGAAGGAGAGGACAGAAAATCCGTAGTATTTCATAGCGATGCAATTTCAGTTTTAATTCGACAAAGCGAGGGAGCGAGGGATGCAGTAACGAAGGAATAGTGTATCGCATAGGATATACTCGCCCCCAAAAGAAAATCCTGTCGTTTCCATAGAAACGTTACTCGATTTAGAAGGAGAAGTCATAGAACGCATAGTATTTCATAGCGGCGATATTTCCGTGTTAATTCGTCAATGTGAGAGCGAGGCATGCAGTAAAGAAGGAATAGTGCATGAGAAGGGAGACACTCCCTCCCAAAAGAAAATCCTGTATATTCCATAGAAACGTTACTCGGTTTAGAAGGAGAAGACATAAAACCCATAGTATATCATAGCGATGCAATTTCAGTTTTAATTCGACAAAGCGAGGGAGCGAGGGATGCGGTAAAGCAAGAATAGTGCATCGCATAGGAGATACTCGCCTCCCAAAGAAAATCCTGTCGTTTCCATAGAAACGTTACTCGATTTAGAAGGAGAAGTCATAGAACGCATAGTATTTCATAGCGGCGCAATTTCCGTGTTAATTCGTCAATGTGAGGAAGCGAGGGATGCAGTAAAGAAGGAATTGTGCACCGAAAGGGAGACACTCGCCTCCCAAAGGAAAATCCTTTATTTGCCATAGAAACGTTACTCGGTTTAGAAGGAGATGACATAAAACCCATAGTATTTCATAGCGATGCAATTTCAGTTTTAATTCGACAAAGCGAGGGAGCGAGGGATGCAGTAAAGAAGGAATAGTCCATCGCATAATAGATACTCGCCTCCAAAAAGAAAATCCTGTCGTTTCCATAGAAACGTTACTCGATTTAGAAGGACAAGTCGTAGAACGCATAGTATTTCATAGCTGCGCAATTTCCGTGTTAATTCGTCAATGTGTGGGAGCGAGGGATGCAGTAAAGAAGGAGTAGTGCATCGGAAGGGAGACTAACCCTCCCAAAAGAAAATCCTTTATTTTCCATAGAAACGTTACTCGGTTTAGAAGGAGAAGACATAAAACACATAGTATTTCATAGCGATGGAATTTCTGTTTTAATTCGACAAAGCGAGGGAGCGAGGGATGCAGTAAAGAAGGAATAGTGCATCGCATAGGAGATACTCGCCTCCCAAAAGAAAATCCTGTGGTTTCCAGAGAAACGTTACTCGAATTAGAAGGAGAAGTCATTGATCGAATAGTATTTCATAGCGACGCAATTTCTGTTTTAATTCGTCAATGTGAGGGAACGAGCTGTGAAGTAAAGAAGGAATAGTGCATCCGAAAGGAGATACTCGCCTCCCAATAGGAAATCCTGTCGTTTCCATAGAAACGTTGCTCGATTTAGAAGGAGAAGTCATAGAACGTATAGTATTTCATAGCGGCGCAATTTCCGTGTTAATTCGTCAATGTGAGGGAGCGAGGGATGCAGTAAAGGAGGAATAGTGCATCGGAAGGGAGACACTAGCCTCCCAAAAGAAAATCCTGTATTTTCCATAGAAACGTTACTCGGTTTAGAAGGAGAACACATAAAACCCATACTATTTCATAGCGATGCAATTTCAGTTTTAATTCGACAAAGCGAGGGAGCGAGGGATGCAGTAAAGAAGGAATAGTGCATCGCATAGGAGATACTCGCCTCCCAATAGAAAATCCTGTCGTTTCCATAGAAACGTTACTCGATTTAGATGGAGAAGTCATAGAACGCATAGTATTTCATAGCGGCGCAATTTCCGTGTTAATTCGTCAATGTGAGGGAGCGAGGGATGCAGTAAAGGTGGAATAGTGCATCGGAAGGGAGACACTCGCCTCCCAAAAGAAAATCCTGTATTTCCCATAGAACCGTTACTCGGTTTAGAAACAGAAGACATAAAACCCATAGTATTTCATAGCGATGCAATTTCAGTTTTAATTCGACAAAGCGAGGGAGCGAGGGATGCAGTAAAGAAGGAATAGTGCATCGCATAGGAGATACTCGCCTCCCAAAAGAAAATCCTGTGGTTTCCAGAGAAACGTTACTCGAATTAGAAGGAGAAGTCATTGATCGAATAGTATTTCATAGCGGCGCAATTTCCGTGTTAATTCGTCAATGTGAGGGAGCGAGGGATGCAGTAAAGAAGGAATAGTGCATCGGAAGGGAGACACTCGCCTCCCAAAAGAAAATCCTGTATTTTCCATAGAATCGTTACTGGGTTTAGAAGGAGAAGATATAAAGCCCATAGTATTTCATAGCGATGGAATTTCAGTTTTAATTCGAGAAAGCGAGGGAGCGAGGGATGCAGTAAAGAAGGAATAGTGCATCGCATAGGAGATACTCGCCTCCCTAAAGAAAATCCTGTCGTTTCCATAGAAACGTTAATCGATTTAGATGGAGAAGTCATAGAACGCATAGTATTTCATAGCGGCGCAATTTCCGTGTTAATTCGTCAATGTGAGGGAGCGAGGGATGCAGTAAAGAAGGGATAGTGCATCGGAAGTGAGACACTCGCCCCCCAAAAGAAAATCCTGTATTTTCCATAGAAACGTTACTCGGTTTAGAAGGAGAAGACATAAAACCCATAGTATTTCATAGCGATGGAATTTCAGTTTTAATTCGACAATGCGAGGGATGCAGTAAAGAAGGAATAGTGCATCGGAAGGGAGATACCCGCCTCCCAAAAGAAAATCCTGTGGTTTCCAGAGAAGCGTTACTCGAATTAGAAGGAGAAGTCATTGATCGAATAGTATTTCATAGCGACGCTATTTCTGTTTCAATTCGTCAATTTGAGGGAACGAGCTGTGAAGTAAAGAAGGAATAGTGCATCGGAAAGGAGATACTCGCCTCCCAAAAGGAAATCTTTTCGTTTCCATAGAAACGTTACTCGATTTAGAAGGAGAAGTCATAGAACGCATAGTATTTCATAGCGGCGCAATTTCCGTGTTAGTTCGTCAATGTGAGGGAGCGAGGGATGCAGTAAAGAAGGAATAGTGCATCGGAAGAGAGACACTCGCCTCCCAAAAGAAAATCCTGTATTTTCCATAGAAACGTTACTCGGTTTAGAAGGAGAAGACATAAAACCCATAGTATTTCAGAGCGATGCAATTTCAGTTTTAATTCCACAAAGCGAGGGAGCGAGGGATGCAGTAAAGAAGGAATAGTGCATCGCATAGGAGATACTTGCCTCCCAAATAAAAATCCTGTGGTTTCCAGAGAAACGTTAATCGAATTAGAAGGAGAAGTCATTGATCGAATAGTATTTCATAGCGACCCAATTTCTGTTTTAATTCGTCAATGTGAGGGAACGAGCTGTGAAGTAAAGAAGGAATAGTGCATCGCATAGGAGTTACTCGCCTCCCAAAAGAAAATCCTGTCGTTTCCATAGAAACGTTACTCGAATTAGAAGGAGATGTCATAGAGCGCATAGTATTTCATAGCGGCGCAATTTCCGTGTTAATTCGTCAATGTGAGGAGGCGAGGGATGCAGTAAAGAAGGAATAGTGCACCGAAAGGGAGACACTCGCCTCCCAAAAGAAAATCCTTTATGTTCCACAGAAACGTTACTCGGTTTAGAAGGAGATGACATAAAACCCATAGTATTTCATAGCGATGCAATTTCAGTTTTAATTCGACAAAGCGAGGGAGCGAGGGATGCAGTAAAGAAGGAATAGTCCATCGCATAATAGATACTCGCCTCCAAAAAGAGAATCCTGTCGTTTCCATAGAAACGTTACTCGATTTAGAAGGACAAGTCATAGAACGCATAGTATTTCATAGCTGCGCAATTTCCGTGTTAATTCGTCAATGTGTGGGAGCGAGGGATGCAATAAAGAAGGAATAGTGCATCGGAAGGGAGACTAACGCCTCCCAAAAGAAAATCCTGTATTTTCCATAGAAACGTTACTCGGTTTAGAAGGAGAAGACATAAAACCCATAGTATTTCATAGCGATGGAATTTCTGTTTTAATTCGACAAAGCGAGGGAGCGAGGGATGCAGTAAAGAAGGAATAGTGCATCGCATAGGAGATACTCGCCTCCCAAAAGAAAATCCTGTGGTTTCCAGAGAAACGTAACTCGAATTAGAAGGAGAAGTCATTGATCGAATAGTATTTCATAGCGACGCAATTTCTGTTTTAATTCGTCAATGTTAGGGAACGAGCTGTGAAGTAAAGAATTAATAGTGCATCGGAAAGGAGATACTCGCCTCCCAAAAGGAAATCCTGTCGCTTCCATAGAAACGTTACTCGATTTAGAAGGAGAAGTCATAGAACGCATAGTATTTCATAGCGGCGCAATTTCCGTGTTAGTTCGTCAATGTGAGGGAGCGAGGGATGCAGTAAAGAAGGAATAGTGCATCGGAAGTGAGACACTCGCCCCCCAAAAGAAAATCCTGTATTTTCCATAGAAACGTTACTCGGTTTAGATGGAGAAGACATAAAACCCATAGTATTTCATAGCGATGGAATTTCAGTTTTAATTCGACAATGCGAGGGATGCAGTAAAGAAGGAATAGTGCATCGGAAGGGAGATACCCGCCTCCCAAAAGAAAATCCTGTGGTTTCCAGAGAAGCGTTACTCGAATTAGAAGAAGAAGTCATTGATCGAATAGTATTTCATAGCGACGCTATTTCTGTATTAATTCGTCAATTTGAGGGAACGAGCTGTGAAGTAAAGAAGGAATAGTGCATCGGAAAGGAGATACTCGCCTCCCAAAAGGAAATCTTGTCGTTTCCATAGAAACGTTACTCGATTTAGAAGGAGAAGTCATAGAACGCATAGTATTTCATAGCGGCGCAATTTCCGTGTTAGTTCGTCAATGTGAGGGAGCGAGGGATGCAGTAAAGAAGGAATGGTGCATCGGAAGAGAGACACTCGCCTCCCAAAAGAAAATCCTGTATTTTCCATAGAAACGTTACTCGGTTTAGAAGGAGAAGACATAAAACCCATAGTATTTCAGAGCGATGCAATTTCAGTTTTAATTCCACAAAGCGAGGGAGCGAGGGATGCAGTAAAGAAGGAATAGTGCATCGCATAGGAGTTACTCGCCTCCCAAAAGAAAATCCTGTCGTTTCCATAGAAACGTTACTCGATTTAGAAGGAGAAGTCATAGAACGCATAGTATTTCATAGCGGCGCAATTTCCGTGTTAATTCGTCAATGTGTGGGAGCGAGGGATGCAGTAAAGAAGGAATAGTGCATCGGAAGGGAGACTAACGCCTCCCAAAAGAAAATCCTGTATTTTCCATAGAAACGATACTCGGTTTAGAAGGAGAAGACATAAAACCCATAGTATTTCATAGCGATGGAATTTCAGTTTTAATTCGACAAAGCGAAGGAGCGAGGGATGCAGTAAAGAATTAATAGTGCATCGCATAGGAGATACTCGCCTCCCAAAAGAAAATCCTGTGGTTTCCAGAGAAACGTTACTCGAATTAGAAGGAGAAGTCATTGATCGAATAGTATTTCATAGCGACGCAATTTCCGTGTTAATTCGTCAATGTGAGGGAGCGAGGGATGCAGTAAAGAAGGAATAGTGCATCGGAAGGGAGACATTCGCCTCCCAAAAGAAAATCCTGTATTTTCCATAGAATCGTTACTCGGTTTAGAAGGAGAAGACATAAAACCCATAGTATTTCATAGCGATGGAATTTCAGTTTTAATTCGACAAAGCGAGGGAGCGAGGGATGCAGTAAAGAAGGAATAGTGCATCGCATAGGAGATACTCGCCTCCCAAAAGAAAATCCTGTCGTTTCCATAGAAACGTTACTCGATTTAGATGGAGAAGTCATAGAACGCATAGTATTTCATAGCGGCGCAATTTCCGTGTTAATTCGTCAATGTGAGGGAGCGATACTCGCCTCCCAAAAGAAAATCCTGTCGTTTCCATAGAAACGTTACTCGATTTAGATGGAGAAGTCATAGAACGCATAGTATTTCATAGCGGCGCAATTTCCGTGTTAATTCGTCAATGTGAGGGAGCGAGGGATGCAGTAAAGAAGGGATAGTGCATCAGAAGAGAGACACTCTCCTCCCAAAAGAAAATCCTGTATTTTCCATAGAAACGTTACTCGGTTTAGAAGGAGAAGACATAAAACCCATAGTATTTCATAGCGATGGAATTTCAGTTTTAATTCGACAAAGCGAGGGAGCGAGGGATGCAGTAAAGAAGGAATAGTGCAACGCATAGGAGATACTCGCCTCCCAAAAGAAAATCCTGTCGTTTCCATAGAAACGTTACTCGATTTAGATGGAGAAGTCATAGAACGCATAGTATTTCATAGCGGCGCAATTTCCGTGTTAATTCGTCAATGTGAGGGAGCGATACTCGCCTCCCAAAAGAAAATCCTGTCGTTTCCATAGAAACGTTACTCGATTTAGATGGAGAAGTCATAGAACGCATAGTATTTCATAGCGGCGCAATTTCCGTGTTAATTCGTCAATGTGAGGGAGCGAGGGATGCAGTAAAGAAGGGATAGTGCATCGGAAGGGAGACACTCTCCTCCCAAAAGAAAATCCTGTATTTTCCATAGAAACGTTACTCGGTTTAGAAGGAGAAGAAATAAAACCCATAGTATTTCATAGCGATGGAATTTCAGTTTTAATTCGACAAAGCGAGGGAGCGAGGGATGCAGTAAAGAAGGAATAGTGCATCGCATAGAAGATACTCGCCTCCCAAAAGAAAATCCTGTCGTTTCCATAGAAACGTTACTCGATTTAGAAGGAGAAGTCTTAGGACGTATAGTATTTCATAGCGGCGCAATTTCCGTGTTAATTCGTCAATGTGAGGGAGCGAGGGATGCAGTAAAGAAGGAAAAGTGCATCGGAAGGGAGACACTCGCCTCCCAAAAGAAAATCCTGTATTTTCCATAGAAACGTTACTCGGTTTAGAAGGAGAAGACATAAAACCCATAGTATTTCATAACGATGCAATTTCAGTTTTAATTCGACAAAGCGAGGGAGCGAGGGATGCAGTAAAGACGGAATAGTGCATCGCAACAGGAGATACTCGCCTCCCAAAAGAAAATCCTGTGGTTTCCAGAGAAACGTTACTCGAATTAGAAGGAGAAGTCATTGATCGAATAGTATTTCATAGCGGCGCAATTTCCGTGTTAATTCGTCAATGTGAGGGAGCGAGGGATGCAGTAAGGAAGAAATAGTCCATCGCATAATAGATACTCGCCTCCAAAAAGAAAATCCTGTCGTTTCCATAGAAACGTTACTCGATTTAGAAGGACAAGTCATAGAACGCATAGTATTTCATAGCTGCGCAATTTCCGTGTTAATTCGACAAAGTGAGGGAGCGAGGGATGCAGTAAAGAAGGAATAGTGCATCGAACAGGAGATACTCGCCTCCCAAAAGAAAATCCTGTGGTTTCCAGAGAAACGTTACTCGGTTTAGAAGGACAAGTCATAGAACGCATAGTATTTCATAGCTGCGCAATTTCCGTGTTAATTCGACAAAGCGAGGGAGATAGGGATGCAGTAAAGAAGGAATAGTCCATCGCATAGTAGATACTCGCCTCCAAAAAGAAAATCCTGTCGTTTCCATAGAAACGTTACTCGATTTAGAAGGACAAGTCATAGAACGCATAGTAATTCATAGCTGCGCAATTTCCGTGTTAATTCGACAAAGCGAGGGAGCGAGGGATGCAGTAAAGAAGGAATAGTGCATCGAATAGGAGATACTCGCCTCCCAAAAGAAAATCCTGTGGTTTCCATAGAAACGTTGTCGATTTAGAAGGGGAAGACATAGAACGCATAGTATTTCATAGCGGCGCAATTTCCGTGTTAATTCGACAAAGCGAGGGAGCGAGGGATGCAGTAAAGAAGGAATAGTCCATCGCATAATAGATACTCGCCTCCAAAAAGAAAATCCTGTCGTTTCCATAAAAACGTTACTCGATTTAGAAGGACAAGTCATAGAACGCACAGTATTTCATAGCTGCGCAATTTCCGTGTTAATTCGACAAAGCCAGGGAGCGAGGGATGCAGCAAAGAAGGAATAGTGCATCGCACAGGAGATACTCGCCTCCCAAAACAAAATCCTGTGGTTTCCAGAGAAACGTTACTCGGTTTAGAAGGACAAGTCATAGAACGCATAGTATTTCATAGCTGCGCAATTTCCGTGTTAATTCGACAAAGCGAGGGAGCGAGGGATGCAGTAAAGAAGGAATAGTCCATCGCATAATAGATACTCGCCTCCAAAGAGAAAATCCTGTCGTTTCCATAGAAACGTTACTCGATTTAGAAGGACAAGTCATAGAACGCATAGTATTTCATAGCTGCGCAATTTCCGTGTTAATTCGACAAAGCGAGGGAGCGAGGGATGCAGTAAAGAAGGAATAGTGCATCGCACAGGAGATACTCACCTCCCAAAAGAAAATCCTGTCGTTTCCATAGAAACGTTGTCGATTTAGAAGGAGAAGTCATAGAACGCATAGTATTTCATAGCGGCGCAATTTCCGTGTTAATTCGTCAATGTGAGGGAGCGAGGGATGCAGTAAACAAGGAATAGTGCATCGGAAGGGAGACTAACGCCTCCCAAAAGAAAATCCTGTATTTTCCATAGAAACGTTACTCGGTTTAGAAGGAGAAGACATAAAACCCATAGTATTTCATAGTGATGGAATTTCTGTTTTAATTCGACAAAGCGAGGGAGCGAGGGATGCAGTAAAGAAGGAATAGTGCATCGCATAGGAGATAGTCGCCTCCCAAAAGAAAATCCTGCTGTTTCCAGAGAAACGTTACTCAAATTAGAAGGAGAAGTCATTGATCGAATAGTATTTCATAGCGGCGCAATTTCCGTGTTAATTCGTCAATGTGAGGGAGCGAGGGATGCAGTAAACAAGGAATAGTGTATCGGGACGGAGACACTCGCCTCCCAAAAGAAAATCCTGTATTTTCCATAGAATCGTTACTCGGTTTAGAAGGACAAGACATAAAACCCATAGTATTTCATAGCGATGGAATTTCAGTTTTAATTCGACAAAGCGAGGGAGCGAGGGATGCAGTAAAGAAGGAATAGTGCATCGCATAGGAGATACTCGCCTCCCAAAAGAAAATCCTGTCGTTTCCATAGAAACGTTACTCGATTTACATGGAGAAGTCATAGAATGCATAGTATTTCATAGCGGCGCAATTTCCGTGTTAATTCGTCAATGTGAGGGAGCGAGGGGTGCAGTAAAGAAGGGATAGTGCATCGGAAGGGAGACACTCTCCTCCCAAAAGAAAATCCTGTATTTTCCATAGAAACGTTACTCGGTTTAGAAGGAGAAGACATAAAACCCATAGTATTTCATAGCTGCGCAATTTCCGTGTTAATTCGACAAAGCGAGGGAGCGAGGGATGCAGTAAAGAAGGAATAGTGCATCGCACAGGTGATACTCGCCTCCCAAAAGAAAATCCTGTCGTTTCCATAGAAACGTTGTCGATTTAGAAGGGGAAGTCATTGATCGAATAGTATTTCATAGCTGCGCAATTTCCGTGTTAATTCGTCAATGTGTGGGAGCGAGGGATGCAGTAAAGAAGGAATAGTGCATCGGAAGGGAGACTAACGCCTCCCAAAAGAAAATCCTGTATTTTCCATAGAAACGTTACTCGGTTTAGAAGGAGAAGACATAAAACCCATAGTATTTCATAGTGATGGAATTTCTGTTTTAATTCGACAAAGCGAGGGAGCGAGGGATGCAGTAAAGAAGGAATAGTGCATCGCATAGGAGATAGTCGCCTCCCAAAAGAAAATCCTGCTGTTTCCAGAGAAACGTTAGTCGAATTAGAAGGAGAAGTCATTGATCGAATAGTATTTCATAGCGACGCAATTTCCGTGTTAATTCGTCAATGTGAGGGAGCGAGGGATGCAGTAAAGAAGGAATAGTGCATCGGAAGGGAGACACTCGCCTCCCAAAAGAAAATCCTGTATTTTCCATAGAATCGTTACTCGGTTTAGAAGGAGAAGACATAAAACCCATAGTATTTCATAGCGATGGAATTTCAGTTTTAATTCGACAAAGCGAGGGAGCGAGGGATGCAGTAAAGAAGGATTAGTGCATCGCATAGGAGATACTCGCCTCCCAAAAGAAAATCCTGTCGTTTCCATAGAAACGTTACTCGATTTAGATGGAGAAGTCATAGAATGCATAGTATTTCATAGCGGCGCAATTTCCGTGTTAATTCGTCAATGTGAGGGAGCGAGGGATGCAGTAAAGAAGGAATAGTGCATCGGAAGGGAGACACTCTCCTCCCAAAAGAAAATCCTGTATGTTCCATAGAAACGTTACTCGGTTTAGAAGGAGAAGACATAAAACCCATAGTATTTCATAGCGAAAGAATTTCAGTTTTAATTCGACAAAGCGAGGGAGCGAGGGATGCAGTAAAGAAGGAATAGTGCATCGCATAGAAGATACTCGCCTCCCAAAAGAAAATCCTGTCGTTTCCATAGAAACGTTACTCGATTTAGAAGGAGAAGTCATAGAACGTATAGTATTTCATAGCGGCGCAATTTCCGTGTTAATTCGTCAATGTGAGGGAGCGAGGGATGCAGTAAAGAAGGAATAGTGCATCGGAAGAGAGACACTCGCCTCCCAAAAAAAATCCTGTATTTTCCATAGAAACGTTACTCGGTTTAGAAGGATGTAACAAATAAAAAATATTAAAATAAAATAATAATAAAATATAATAATAATAATTTGTAATAATAATAATTGTTAGTTTGGATAAGTAATTGAGGTATTATAATTTTACGCCGTGAATTTATCGAGCTTCGCACGTCCGAAGATGTAGGGAACGTAGCCAGGGCTCATTATGTATTTTTTTGTAGACAGAGTCTGATATCTGACCTCAGCTTCAATCATGAAGATGGAGTGACTAAAACTACTAAAACAAAGCAAGGCATAAGATTAAATAAACATATATTCATTTCAACACATACATTACGATATAAATTACACTTACGTAAAATTCTAGATAAATAATGGCAGATCATTCACAAATGAGAGCGACTTATTAATTCTGCGCCTCTTTTCTGCTAATAAATATCAATATGGCTAACTGTGGAGCCGCACAAAATATTAAATCCTTCTAGGACAACGAATGACATGAGAGTGTTGATGCCTACTCGCTGTGACAAGAGAGCGGTGTTAATTGCTTTATTTTGCATTCTCTTGTCTTAAAAAATCGATACATATAATCTAAGTTAACTAACTTAAATATTATCTGTGCTCTAGTGCAAATGGTTCCTTAAACTGCCCCCCAAATTGCGAGAGCAAAGGTGTACCACCTGCAGCTGAGCAATTTGTTGACGTATTTTCTTTATTTGTCATGTCATGAATCATAAGTTATTACGTATCTTGTTTCACAGATTCAACATACTTAAAATATCATAAAATGTCATACATCCACAAAAATACATAAATAATAATTACATACAAGATCAATGAAAGTGAAAGGAAAAAATAAAAATATTCGCTTCCGAGCAGTATTGAACTCAGGAACTGCAGTATCAGAGACTAGCGAAGTGGCTCAGCGCTATCACTGCTAGCGTGCATACAGTTCTCAATTTTATGTAACAGTTCTACACAGACTGTAACGAATTTCATAGTTCGTATTCACTTGTGCAGTTACTTTGTAAAAATTTTGTTGGGCATATAGTCCGTTGTTCTCTTTCACTTCAAAATGTTATTACACATGCTCATTCAATAAATAAAATTAATTAATGGTTTTGTGCATATTCAGAGATATGTGAACATATTCTCTTTAGAATGTCACTTGGTAGTAAAGGTTTATACTGTGCTAAAGTCTTTGCACTTTAAAATAAATGTCACGTGTCACACGTTTTGTTTACATTGAGACGAAAGTTCTTGAAGAAACAAGTTGGAGATCAAGAATCTCGCAACGAAGCGTGCTTTGGAAGACATAGTTAAAATGTGGTTTCGTCGTGGTAGGAATTCATGGTGTCAGTGGTTCCATACTGACCAGTCCGTGTTACATCTACTCAATAACCTCCATATTTCGTCTTCCAAAAAGCGTATGTCGTCTCCTGGATATTGTGTCGTCGTTTCGTCGAAAAGTGTGCCGTGGTTTTGCTACTCACGTCACCTATAGTGTCCCATCATGAGCGCAGTGAACCGTTTTTTTTTATATTTGCACACAACTTGTTCATACATTGTTCGTTGCAAAACAAAATGTTCGTTCACAACAGAGAGCACAAAACATAACAAATATCACTTCACTTTGAGTACAGTTTTCTGTTACATATTTACATAGATATAAAAATTTTCTGTGAAACATGTATCTATACATTTACACTACATTGTTTCGTAATACATATACATATTTTATATTTTTCAATTGCATTAAACTAGATATTTACAAGTACATATGGGTCAGACATAAAAAAAATTATCTAATAGGTTCAGTGTATTGTGATACATTCAGAAAATCCATTTTCTTTTATAGGTCTCTTCCCCTTTATAATAAAGTTTTCCTTTTAAGTATATTTTCCTTTACATCAGTACTACACGTTAAGTGTTCTTCCTCATTAAATGTTTCCTGCAACATAAACTTTCATAATAGGTTAGAAAACATCCTTGAGATGATCTGTCCTGAAAAGTCATGATTACAGTAAGACACGACACGTCACATCCACAATCAATTCCAAATTAGCACATGCACAAAGTATCATTTACAAATAAAATAAATTATATAGCCTTGCTCAATTAATCTCATTTGTCATTTCCTGTAGAGTGGTTTTTTTTTTTTGTGCATGTTGTGTTCATGTGGATTGTGGTGTGAGTGTGAATAGCAAATCAAGTGTCTATCATGCCAATTAATGTATCAGGTTCAGAGCAGCAATTGTCTCCGGTCATTTAGTCTGTCAGCTTGTCTGCAAGGTATTAACAAATATAATCAGTAACTGTGCTTTGCATGAAAATTGTTAGTTCTTCCTGTGTCTTATCTTCTTGCTGCTGCTGCTGCTGCTGTTACTGCTGGTGCTGTAAAATGTAGATACTTAAGATTATAGCTTATATCTTCTTCTTCTTCCAGCATGAAGTACCAGATGTGACTTACCTTGTTTTTCTATCAGCATACTCTGCTAAGGGCTAAAAGTTATCAAATCTTTGTGAGGGTACAAACCTAAAATTCTCTTATTCTTGGGGTTTTGTAACAGATATGCTCCAGGATGTGGTATATCAATGATTGTGTAAGGACCTTCATATAGCGGACGCCACTTAACATTACGTTTTAGAGGTAATGACGATTTGTAGTGGGTCTTAAGTAAAACTTGCATGCCTATTGTAAAGTTTTGCCTTCTTTTCAAATTAGCACCATAGTTCTTATTTCTAATGTCAGCTTGTTCAGTAATTGCCATGAGTACTTCCCTTACCTTTTCCTCGTGTGAAGGTTTGGTGTCAGAAAATTTTGGTAGTGGGTTGCTCCATTCATTAGTTTCCTTTGTGTCAAACATGATTTCTCTGGGAGTGTAGGGTGTGTTGTATATATTTAAATTGTTGTGTATTTCCTCAAAAAGTGCTAGGTAATGTATCCAGTTTGTGTGCTGTGTTGAGGTATAAGTTCTCATGAATCTATTTAATTCTCTAAAAACTCTCTCACAAGGGTTGGCTGATGCATGAAACTTTGAAATAAAGATGCTCTTAATGTTATTGTCCTTTAGAAATTTTCTCCAGGTGAATCCTGCATAATACTTGGCGTTATCTGATAGAATGGCTTTAGGTTTTCCACAGTATGGCATGTAATCATTTGTGAATCTTCTGATGATGGTGTTTGCTGTGGGTGACTTAATGGCAAAAAGTTTGATGTGCTTAGAAAATATGTCATAAAATGCTAGAATGTATTTGCAACCTCCGATGCTAGTTGGATGAGGTCCGCTAACATCTGTACAAAGTATCTCTCTAGGTCCAGTAGGTAAGATAGAGTGCAAATCTGTTTTGGTGGATTGATTTTGTGGCTTGGATTTTTGACATATGAGACATTTGCTGATAACATCATGTATTTTTCTTCTCATGTTTGGAAAATAGCAATATGTATGTAACTTGTTTAGACATTTCTTTGTTCCGTAGTGTCCCCAAACTGTGTGAGTGTGTGCAACGAGATTGTGTACAGAATCTTGTGGTATGCAAACGCACCAGTTAGTAGCATTTGTGTGTCTTTTGTAGAAAAGTATGTTGTTGTGTAACATGTATCTGTCTTGTAAAGTGTCATTGTGTTGTTGTACTATGATTTGTTTTATTTTGTACCAGTGTGGATCTGAATCTTGTAGCGTTGCCATGTTCTTGCATAGGTCTATGTAGTATTGTGTAAACTGTTTGTCTTGCATGAGTAGTATTCTGTAACCGTGTGTGTTCTCAAAGTCTGTATTGTTATGGTGTAATCCTTGCGGTAGTCTTGAAAGTGTGTCAGCTATTATGTTGTCTTTTCCCTTGATGTGCTTGATTTCAAAAGAGTAATTCTGTAATGCAAGTGCCCATCGTGTAAGTCTAGGGTGAATGAGTTTACATGACAAAAGGAATGTAAGTGCTTGATGGTCAGTGTATATAATGGTATGTCTTCCATACAGATAATAATTAAACTTTTTAAATGCCCATATAATAGATAATGTTTCCAATTCTGTGGTGGAGTAAGATCTTTGACATTCTGTTAAAGTACGACTGGCAAAACCAATGATCTTAACATGTTCTGAAGTTTCTGTATTAACAAGTTGAAATAAACAACATCCCAAACCAATGTTTGATGCATCACAAGCAATACAAAAGTTCAAATTGAAGTCTGGATGTTCCAGCATGTTAGAATTTACTAAGGCTTCTTTGATTTTAGTAAAGTCATTTTCACAGTCATGGTTCCAAATCCATACCTGGTTCTTCTTTAATAAGTTTAGTAAGTATCTGCTATTGAGTAACTGTTTAGGTATGAATCGTCTGAAAAACGAGCATAGACCGGGAAATGATTTTAACTGTTTCTTATTAGTGGGACTGGGGAAATGTCTGATAGCATCTAATTTTGAAGGGTCAGGTTTAATGCCTTGTGTGTTGATGATGTGTCCTAGGTATTTGATCTCACAACAAGCAAATCTAGATTTACAAATATTGGCAGTGATACCAGCTTGTGTGAATCTGCATAGTAAAGTGTTCAGGGTATCAGTGTGATCCTTCCAGGTTTTTGAGGCAATCAGTATGTCATCTACATAGTGTGTAACAGTTTCTAGTAAATCATCACCGAGTACAGAGTTTAGTGCAGTAATGAATACTCCTGAGCTTACATTTAGGCCAAATGGTAATACACAAAATTGATAAGTTCTGCCACCAAACATAAAGGCTGTATATTTTCTGGATTCTTTGCTTATTGGCACCTGCCAAAACGAATTTTTAAGGTCTATTGTAGAGAAATATTTTGCATCCAAGAACTTCTGAAGTTGTTCGTCAAGATTTTCTGGTTGTGTCCTCACAGGTAAGATAATTTGGTTGATAGCTCTTGCATCTAATACTAACCTGATACTTCCATTGTGTCTTTTCACTACATGCAAAGGGCTACAATATGGAGATGTTGATGGTTCTATAATATTCCATGTAATCATTTTCTGTAGTTCTTCCCAAACTGCAGGTCGCAGAGCTAGAGGTACATTGTATGACTTGTGGTAATAGATTTGGTGAGGCTTGACTTCAATCGTATACATATATGTGTTGATCCTACCTGGCTTACTAGTGAAAACATCCTTATTCTTAAGTAAAATATGTTTAAGCTGGGATCTCTCCTCTACATTAATAGCATCACATTCTGATAACTTAGAATTAATTTGTGTAAGTACATCATTCACTCCCTCACCGTGTGATACAGGTTGTTGTGTGGAATCTATATCAGTCTCACGTATAATCTGTATCTTGTAGCCAGAACAGTGCTTGTTATGGTCTACTAGTCGAGTGTCCAAGTTCAAAACTATGTCTCTGCCTTCATACTTAAAATAACAAATGCCTTTGGAGAAGTCTATAGTACAGTCCTTCTCGCAAAGAAAATCAATACCCAATATACAATTGGCAGCAAGGTTTTGGGCAACTAGGAAAGGCCATTGTACGATTCCATTTCCCATATTAACAGTCACAAATACCTGCTTATTAACTCTACTTGACTTATTACCTAATGCAGTTAATATTAAACAGTTCTGAACTGGGAACTCTGGTATCTTAGAAGTTTTCTTCATCATAGTATAAAAATTGTGAGAAATCACACTGACAGCAGCTCCTGTATCAATAATTATGTTAGTAGGTATACCTCCTACAATGCCTGAGGTGGAAGACAGTACAAATCTTTTCTTTACATTGTGACATTGTGTGTTGTCATTTATCAGATCATCAGCTAAGTTTCCACTTTCATTATATCTTAAGAATAGTGTAGGCAACTCTTGTTGTGTAAATGTTAATTTTTCTTGTTTCACAGTTTCACTAGCAAGTGTGTATTCAAACATAGTTTCTAAATTGAAGTTGCCCCCCAAATGTTCCTCAGTCACGACCTGGGGCTCAGTAATGACTGGTTCTAGTTTACCTGGTTTGTCTGGTCATTGGTAAGTGTAGTTGTAGTTTCATTAGCTACCTCAATAATATTTACATTTGGATACTGTCTTTGCCAATCACCTGTCTGTTTTCGGTTGGCTGAAGTCACTTGTTGGTTTGTGTTGCTTGTTTGCACAAAATTCCCTTGTGGCATCTGAACATGATTTTGTGGTGGCGGTTGCGGTGTTTGCCACTGTCTCACATAATACTGGTTGTCGTTCTGATTAAAGTGCGGTGTAAGTGTTCCATTTCTTGTGTAATCTGTGTTGTTGTTTCTTTGCCAGTGTTTCTGTTTTGCTTTGTGTGCGTTGTTGTTTCCACTATTCCTTCTTGAATTAAAATTGTTGTTTCTTCGTTTTTTGTACGGGTTATCTCCCTGCGTATAGTCGTAGTTGTTTGTATGCAGCTCTGAGTTTTGGTGATTGTTTTGCATGTTTACTGTGTGTTGTGAATTTTGCTGTGTGTTTGGTAATGTAGCAATGTAGACATGTTCATTCCTACTGCGTGGGTTGTGTGTTGGTTCTCGTTCTTCATATAGTAAATCAACAGCATCTAACTTTTCCAAAAAATATTCAGGATCGTCGTCCGGTAAGTACAGTAATTTCTCTTTAATATTAAAAGGAAGTCTTGCTTTCAGTGATCGGATCACATCTTTTGGTTTCACTGGTTCATTAAGGAAGTGTGTCATGTTTAGGTACTTCTCGAAATATCTGCGCAGGTTGCCGTTTTTAGGATTGAAGTGTTCGGGTTCAGTGACTTGTTTGCGGATACGTTCCTGCACAGTGGGTGACCAAAACTTATTCAAGAAGGCGCGTTCAAACTGCTCGTATGTTACACATCTGTCGCTTTCATGGTAAGCCCAGACAGCAGCGTCCCCTTGAATGTAATCCACAACGTACGCAATGCGTTTGTGGTCGCTCCACGAACGTGGGAATGCGTTCCTAAAAGCTTTTAAGAAGATGACAGGGTGTACAGTGTTTTTGCCTGGTATAAAAGGTTGGAATTTACGGTGCTTGAATAGACTTTCTTCTTCTTTGTTACGTGTTCGTCTGTTTCTTTCCGTGTAATCATTGAATTCTTCCCTGTGTGTACATGGTTCTTCATCAGAATAATTGTATTGTATTTCAGGTGATGGATATCTGTTGCTATGCGTGTCAGTGTATTGTGTATTTGAGTGTGGAAATTCGTGTGTGTACATGTGTTCATTTCCGAATCGAGATTTTCTTCTGTGTGTGTAAAAATGTGTAGTGGGTGTACTATTCTGTTGTGCTTGGCATTGAGTTGTCTTTGTTTGCATATCGTCATCGATTACTTGTCTATTGTTGTTCATGTATTCCACTACAGAATCTTGCACAATATGTGGCAATTTGTTTTGTATACATTCTTCAAAAATTTCGTCTTTGTGTGCCGTCCATTCTTTAAATTGTGAATTAATGCGAGACAAATGGGGTTCAGCCTCTATCTGTATTGTTGTGTGAATCTGTTTGTGGATGTCAGCTACGTTTGTTTCTATTGTATTCACCTTTAAATTAATTTCGTCACATGCGTGCGTGTTTGATTCTAGTTTGCAATTAATAGTTTCACAGGTTTTTGTCAAGTCATTGATGTGGTTGGCATTGTCGCTTTGTCGTAATTCTAAATTTTCGAATTTTTCTGTAAGGTCGTCGACCTGTTTGGAAAGACGTGCGTTAATTTTATCTACCTTTTGAGTCAGTGTGGCGAAGTCTGATTTTATGTCATTTCTGAAGGCTGCATTGTCTGTCATTAATTGTGAGAATTTTTCGTCATTGTCTTGCTTAATATTGGATATGCCTTCCAAAATTGAATTCAGTATAGCACCAAAATTTTGATTGCAAAATGAGCTTGCCCCCGCCGCGTCATTAGACGTGACGTGGTCTCTCAGGTTTGGCTCTGAATTGCTCCTCTCGGCGTTTATTTGTGTCTGTAGCGGATTATTTTGATGTGTTTGCGTGTCTGTATTAATTTCTATGTCTGAATGTGTCTGTGTATCCATGTTTGCATTACTTGATTGTTGTTCCATTGTGTACTGGTGTCGAGTTTTTACCATATCGTGAATAAATTGTGTGCAAGAAAAAAATCGTTTAAACGCGTAGTGTGAAAATGTACTGCCTATGTGTGTGTTTAAATGACTGAGAATGATTGAGAGATGACTTTAAAGATCGAAAGTAGCATACGTGTTAATGGTGACTAGCCATGTTGCTTGAATCTTGTACAATGTCGGCCATATTGTGCAATGTAACTTGCGTATTGTTGGATCGGAATGTAATCGTCTGAATAATGAGATTTCGTGGAATTTGGAAAAAATTACTGAATGGAAACTGAATACTGAATTTAATGCTGAGAAAAATAATTTTGAATGAAAAATGTGCTTGGAATCAATTGTGGATGCGCGAGTGCTGCGTCTTACCGTACATATCGTCTTGATGAGAAGATTGCATTTCCAGTCCAAATTGTCTAAAGATTTTATTCGTTTTCTTCAATATTCTCGTCACATAGGTTGTTACCGGTCAGGATGTACATGAAAAAGAACAATTAGTTGTAGTACAGATACAATAATGAGTCCTGGCACATAGTCGCCAGTGTAACAAATAAAAAATATTAAAATAAAATAATAATAAAATATAATAATAATAATTTGTAATAATAATAATTGTTAGTTTGGATAAGTAATTGAGGGATTAAAATTTTACGCCGTGAATTTATCGAGCTTCGCACGTCCGAAGATGTACGGAACGTAGCCAGGGCTCATTATGTATTTTTTTGTAGACAGAGTCTGATATCTGACCTCAGCTTCAATCATGAAGATGGAGTGACTAAAACTACTAAAACAAAGCAAGGCATAAGATTAAATAAACATATATTCATTTCAACACATACATTACGATCTAAATTACACTTACGTAAAATTCTAGATAAATAATGGCAGATCATTCACAAATGAGAGCGACTTATTAATTCTGCGCCTCTTTTCTGCTAATAAATATCAATATGGCTAACTGTGGAGCCGCACAAAATATTAAATCCTTCTAGGACAACGAATGACATGAGAGTGTTGATGCCTACTCGCTGTGACAAGAGAGCGGTGTTAATTGCTTTATTTTGCATTCTCTTGTCTTAAAAAATCGATACATACAATCTAAGTTAACTAACTTAAATATTATCTGTGCTCTAGTGCAAATGGTTCCTTAAAAGGAGAAGACATAAAACCCATAGTATTTCATAGCGATGCAATTTCAGTTTTAATTCGACAAAGCGAGGGAGCGAGGGATGCAGTAAAGAAGGAATAGTCCATCGCATAATAGATACTCGCCTCCAAAAAGAAAATCCTGTCGTTTCCATAGAAACGTTACTCGATTTAGAAGGACAAGTCATAGAACGCATAGTATTTCATAGCTGCGCAATTTCCGTGTTAATTCGACAAAGCGAGGGAGCGAGGGATGCAGTAAAGAAGGAATAGTGCATCGCACAGAAGATACTCGCCTCCCAAAAGAAAATCCTGTGGTTTCCAGAGAAACGTTACTCGAATTAGAAGGAGAAGTCATTGATCGAATAGTATTTCATAGCGGCGCAATTTCCGTGTTCATTCGACAAAGCGGGGGAGCGAGGGATGCAGTAAAGAAGGAATAGTGCATCGCACAGGAGATACTCGCCTCCCAAAAGAAAATCCTGTGGTTTCCAGAGAGACGTTACTCGAATTAGAAGGAGAAGTCATTGATCGAATAGTATTTCATAGCGGCGCAATTTCCGTGTTAATTCGTCAATGTGAGGGAGCGAGGGATGCAGTAAACAAGGAATAGTGCATCGCACAGGAGATACTCGCCTCCCAAAAGAAAATCCTGTCGTTTCCATAGAAACGTTACTCGGTTTAGAAGGAGAAGACATAAAACCCATAGTATTTCATAGCGATGCAATTTCCGTGTTAATTCGACAAAGCGAGGGAGCGAGGGATGCAGTAAAGAAGGAATAGTCCATCGCATAATAGATACTCGCCTCCAAAAAGAAAATCCTGTGGTTTCCAGAGAAACGTTACTCGAATTAGAAGGTGAAGTCATTGATCGAATAGTATTTCATAGCGGCGCAATTTCCGTGTTAATTCGACAAAGCGAGGGAGCGAGGGATGCAGTAAAGAAGGAATAGTCCACCGCATAATAGATACTCGCCACCAAAAAGAAAATCCTGTCGTTTCCATAGAAACGTTACTCGATTTAGAAGGACAAGTCATAGAACGCATAGTATTTCATAGCTGCGCAATTTCCGTGTTAATTCGACAAAGCGAGGGAGCGAGGGATGCAGTAAAGAAGGAATAGTGCATCGCACAGGAGATACTCGCCTCCCAAAAGAAAATCCTGTCGTTTCCAGAGAAACGTTACTCGAATTAGAAGGAGAAGTCATTGATCGAATAGTATTTCATAGCGGCGCAATTTCCGTGTTCATTCAACAAAGCGAGGGAGCGAGGGATGCAGTAAAGAAGGAATAGTGCATCGCACAGGAGATACTCGCCTCCCAAAAGAAAATCCTGTGGTTTCCAGAGAGACGTTACTCGAATTAGAAGGAGAAGTCATTGATCGAATAGTATTTCATAGCGGCGCAATTTCCGTGTTAATTCGTCAATGTGAGGGAGCGAGGGATGCAGTAAACAAGGAATAGTGCATCGCACAGGAGATACTCGCCTCCCAAAAGAAAATCCTGTCGTTTCCATAGGAACGTTACTCGGTTTAGAAGGAGAAGACATAAAACCCATAGTATTTCATAGCGATGCAATTTCCGTGTTAATTCGACAAAGCGAGGGAGCGAGGGATGCAGTAAAGAAGGAATAGTCCATCGCATAATAGATACTCGCCTCCAAAAAGAAAATCCTGTGGTTTCCAGAGAAACGTTACTCGAATTAGAAGGAGAAATCATTGATCGAATAGTATTTCATAGCGGCGCAATTTCCGTGTTAATTCGACAAAGCGAGGGAGCGAGGGATGCAGTAAAGAAGGAATAGTCCATCGCATAATAGATACTCGCCTCCAAAAAGAAAATCCTGTCGTTTCCATAGAAACGTTACTCGATTTAGAAGGACAAGTCATAGAACGCATAGTATTTCATAGCTGCGCAATTTCCGTGTTAATTCGACAAAGCGAGGGAGCGAGGGATGCAGTAAAGAAGGAATAGTGCATCGCACAGGAGATACTCGCCTCCCAAAAGAAAATCCTGTCGTTTCCAGAGAAACGTTACTCGAATTAGAATTAGAAGTCATTGATCGAATAGTATTTCATAGCGGCGCAATTTCCGTGTTAATTCGACAAAGCGAGGGAGCGAGGGATGCAGTAAAGAAGGAATAGTCCATCGCATAATAGATACTCGCCTCCAAAAAGAAAATCCTGTCGTTTCCATAGAAACGTTACTCGATTTAGAAGGACAAGTCATAGAACGCATAGTATTTCATAGCTGCGCAATTTCCGTGTTAATTCGACAAAGCGA
This sequence comes from Schistocerca piceifrons, assembly GCF_021461385.2. NCBI lineage: Eukaryota > Metazoa > Arthropoda > Insecta > Orthoptera > Acrididae > Schistocerca > Schistocerca piceifrons. The sequence goes on along the minus strand of NW_025727272.1, from coordinate 26,501 downwards.
GGGATGCAGTTAAGAAGGAATAGTGCATCGCACAGGAGATACTCGCCTCCCAAAAGAAAATCCTGTCGTTTCCAGAGAAACGTTACTCGATTTAGAAGGACAAGTCATAGAACGCATAGTATTTCATAGCTGCGCAATTTCCGTGTTAATTCGACAAAGCGAGGGAGCGAGGGATGCAGTAAAGAAGGAATAGTGCATCGCACAGGAGATACTCGCCTCCCAAAAGAAAATCCTGTGGTTTCCAGAGAAACGTTACTCGAATTAGAAGGAGAAGTCATTGATCGAATAGTATTTCATAGCGGCGCAATTTCCGTGTTAATTCGTCAATGTGAGGGAGCGAGGGATGCAGTAAAGAAGGAATAGTGCATCGGAAGGGAGACACTCGCCTCCCAAAAGAAAATCCTGTATTTTCCATAGAAACGTTACTCGGTTTAGAAGGAGAAGACATAAAACCCATAGTATTTCATAGCGATGCAATTTCAGTTTTAATTCGACAAAGCGAGGGAGCGAGGGATGCAGTGAAGAAGGAATAGTCCATCGCATAATAGAAACTCGCCTCCAAAAAGAAAATCCTGTCGTTTCCATAGAAACGTTACTCGATTTAGAAGGACAAGTCATAGAACGCATAGTATTTCATAGCTGCGCAATTTCCGTGTTAATTCGACAAAGCGAGGGATGCAGTAAAGAAGGAATAGTGCATCGCACAGGAGATACTCGCCTCCCAAAAGAAAATCCTGTGGTTTCCAGAGAAACGTTACTCGAATTAGAAGGAGAAGTCATTGATCGAATAGTATTTCATAGCGGCGCAATTTCCGTGTTAATTCGTCAATGTGAGGGAGCGAGGAATGCAGTAAAGAAGGAATAGTGCATCGGAAGGGAGACACTCGCCTCCCAAAAGAAAATCCTGTATTTTCCATAGAAACGTTACTCGGTTTAGAAGGAGAAGACATAAAACCCATAGTATTTCATAGCGATGCAATTTCAGTTTTAATTCGACAAAGCGAGGGAGCGAGGGATGCAGTAAAGAAGGAATAGTCCATCGCATAATAGATACTCGCCTCCAAAAAGAAAATCCTGTCGTTTCCATAGAAACGTTACTCGATTTAGAAGGACAAGTCATAGAACGCATAGTATTTCATAGCTGCGCTATTTCCGTGTTAATTCGACAATGCGAGGGAGCGAGGGATGCAGTAAAGAAGGAATAGTGCATCGCACAGGAGATACTCGCCTCCCAAAAGAAAATCCTGTGGTTTCCAGAGAAACGTTATTCGAATTAGAAGGAGAAGTCATTGATCGAATAGTATTTCATAGCGGTGCAATTTCCGTGTTAATTCGACAAAGCGAGGGAGCGAGGGATGCAGTAAAGAAGGAATAGTGCATCGCACAGGAGATACTCGCCTCCCAAAAGGAAAATCCTGTGGTTTAAAGAGAAACGTTACTCGAATTAGAAGGAGAAGTCATTGATCGAATAGTATTTCATAGCGGCGCAATTTCCGTGTTAATTCGTTAAAGTGAGGGAGCGAGGGATGCAGTAAAGAAGGAATAGTGCATCGGAAGGGAGACACTCGCCTCCCAAAAGAAAATCCTGTATATTCCATAGAAACGTTACTCGGTTTAGAAGGAGAAGACATAAAACCCATAGTATTTCATAGCGATGCAATTTCAGTTTTAATTCGACAAAGCGAGGGAGCGAGGGATGCAGTAAAGAAGGAATAGTCCATCGCATAATAGATACTCGCCTGTCAAAAGAAAATCCTGTCGTTTCCATAGAAAGGTTACTCGATTTAGAAGGACAAGTCATAGAACGCATAGTATTTCATAGCTGCGCAATTTCCGTGTTAATTCGACAAAGCGAGGGAGCGAGGGATGCAGTAAAGAAGGAATAGTGCATCGCACAGGAGATACTCGCCTCCCAAAAAAAAATCCTGTCGTTTCCATAGAAACGTTACTCGATTTAGAAGGACAAGTCATAGAACGCATAGTATTTCATAGCTGCGCAATTTCCGTGTTAATTCGACAAAGCGAGGGAGCGAGGGATGCAGTAAAGACGGAATAGTGCATCGCACAGGAGATACTCGCCTCCCAAAAGAAAATCCTGTCGTTTCCATAGAAACGTTACTCGATTTAGAAGGACAAGTCACAGAACGCATAGTATTTCATAGCTGCGCAATTTCCGTGTTAATTCGACAAAGCGAGGGAGCGAGGGATGCAGTAAGGAAGGAATAGTGCATCGCACAGGAGATACTCGCTTCCCAAAAGAAAATCCTGTCGTTTCCATAGAAACGTTACTCGATTTAGAAGGACAAGTCATAGAACGCATAGTATTTCATAGCTGCGCAATTTCCGTGTTAATTCGACAAAGCGAGGGAGCGAGGGATGCAGTAAAGAAGGAATAGTGCATCGCACAGGAGATACTCGCCTCCCAAAAGAAAATCCTGTCGTTTCCATAGAAACGTTACTCGATTTAGAAGGACAAGTCATAGAACGCATAGTATTTCATAGCTGCGCAATTTCCGTGTTAATTCGACAAAGCGAGGGAGCGAGGGATGCAGTAAAGAAGGAATAGTGCATCGCACAGGAGATACTCGCCTCCCAAAAGAAAATCCTGTCGTTTCCATAGAAACGTTACTCGATTTAGAAGGACAAGTCATAGAACGCATAGTATTTCATAGCTGCGCAATTTCCGTGTTAATTCGACAAAGCGAGGGAGCGAGGGATGCAGTAAAGAAGGAATAGTGCATCGCACAGGAGATACTCGCCTCCCAAAAGAAAATCCTGTCGTTTCCATAGAAACGTTACTCGATTTAGAAGGACAAGTCATAGAACGCATAGTATTTCATAGCTGCGCAATTTCCGTGTTAATTCGACAAAGCGAGGGAGCGAGGGATGCAGTAAAGAAGGAATAGTGCATCGCACAGGAGATACTCGCTTCCCAAAAGAAAATCCTGTCGTTTCCATAGAAACGTTACTCGATTTAGAAGGACAAGTCATAGAACGCATAGTATTTCATAGCTGCGCAATTTCCGTGTTAATTCGACAAAGCGAGGGAGCGAGGGATGCAGTAAAGAAGGAATAGTGCATCGCACAGGAGATACTCGCCTCCCAAAAGAAAATCCTGTCGTTTCCATAGAAACGTTACTCGATTTAGAAGGACAAGTCATAGAACGCATAGTATTTCATAGCTGCGCAATTTCCGTGTTAATTCGACAAAGCGAGGGAGCGAGGGATGCAGTAAAGAAGGAATAGTGCATCGCACAGGAGATACTCGCCTCCCAAAAGAAAATCCTGTCGTTTCCATAGAAACGTTACTCGATTTAGAAGGACAAGTCATAGAACGCATAGTATTTCATAGCTGCGCAATTTCCGTGTTAATTCGACAAAGCGAGGGAGCGAGGGATGCAGTAAAGAAGGAATAGTGCATCGCACAGGAGGTACTCGCCTCCCAAAAGAAAATCCTGTGGTTTCCAGAGAAACGTTACTCGAATTAGAAGGAGAAGTCATTGATCGAATAGTATTTCATAGCGGCGCAATTTCCGTGTTAATTCGTCAATGTGAGGGAGCGAGGGATGCAGTAAAGAAGGAATAGTGCATCGGAAGGGAGACACTCGCCTCCCAAAAGAAAATCCTGTATTTTCCATAGAAACGTTACTCGGTTTAGAAGGAGAAGACATAAAACCCATAGTATTTCATAGCGATGCAATTTCAGTTTTAATTCGACAAAGCGAGGGAGCGAGGGATGCAGTGAAGAAGGAATAGTCCATCGCATAATAGAAACTCGCCTCCAAAAAGAAAATCCTGTCGTTTCCATAGAAACGTTACTCGATTTAGAAGGACAAGTCATAGAACGCATAGTATTTCATAGCTGCGCAATTTCCGTGTTAATTCGACAAAGCGAGGGAGCGAGGGATGCAGTAAAGAAGGAATAGTGCATCGCACAGGAGATACTCGCCTCCCAAAAGAAAATCCTGTGGTTTCCAGAGAAACGTTACTCGAATTAGAAGGAGAAGTCATTGATCGAACAGTATTTCATAGCGGCGCAATTTCCGTGTTAATTCGTCAATGTGAGGGAGCGAGGGATGCAGTAAAGAAGGAATAGTGCATCGGAAGGGAGACACTCGCCTCCCAAAAGAAAATCCTGTATTTTCCATAGAAACGTTACTCGGTTTAGAAGGAGAAGACATAAAACCCATAGTATTTCATAGCGATGCAATTTCAGTTTTAATTCGACAAAGCGAGGGAGCGAGGGATGCAGTAAAGAAGGAATAGTCCATCGCATAATAGATACTCGCCTCCAAAAAGAAAATCCTGTCGTTCCATAGAAACGTTACTCGATTTAGAAGGACAAGTCATAGAACGCATAGTATTTCATAGCTGCGCAATTTCCGTGTTAATTCGACAAAGCGAGGGAGCGAGGGATGCAGTAAAGAAGGAATAGTGCATCGCACAGGAGATACTCGCCTCCCAAAAGAAAATCCTGTGGTTTCCAGAGAAAAGTTACTCGAATTAGAAGGAGAAGTCATTGACCGAATAGTATTTCATAGCGGCGCAATTTCCGTGTTAATTCGTCAATGTGAGGGAGCGAGGAATGCAGTAAAGAAGGAATAGTGCATCGGAAGGGAGACTCTCGCCTCCCAAAAGAAAATCCTGTATTTTCCATAGATACGTTACTCGGTTTAGAAGGAGAAGACATAAAACCCATAGTATTTCATAGCGATGCAATTTCAGTTTTAATTCGACAAAGCGAGGGAGCGAGGGATGCAGTAAAGAAGGAATAGTCCATCGCATAATAGATACTCGCCTCCAAAAAGAAAATCCTGTCGTTTCCATAGAAACGTTACTCGAATTAGAAGGACAAGTCATAGAACGCATAGTATTTCATAGCTGCGCTATTTCCGTGTTAATTCGACAAAGCGAGGGAGCGAGGGATGCAGTAAAGAAGGAATAGTGCATCGCACAGGAGATACTCGCCTCCCAAAAGAAAATCCTGTCGTTTCCATAGAAACGTTACTCGATTTAGAAGGACAAGTCATAGAACGCATAGTATTTCATAGCTGCGCAATTTCCGTGTTATTTCGACAAAGCGAGGGAGCGAGGGATGCAGTAAAGAAGGAATAGTGCATCGCACAGGAGATACTCGCCTCCCAAAAGAAAATCCTGTCGTTTCCATAGAAACGTTACTCGATTTAGAAGGACAAGTCATAGAACGCATAGTATTTCATAGCTGCGCAATTTCCGTGTTAATTCGACAAAGCGAGGGAGCGAGGGATGCAGTAAAGAAGGAATAGTGCATCGCACAGGAGATACTCGCCTCCCAAAAGAAAATCCTGTGGTTTCCAGAGAAACGTTACTCGAATTAGAAGGAGAAGTCATTGGTCGAATAGTATTTCATAGCGGCGCAATTTCCGTGTTAATTCGTCAATGTGAGGGAGCGAGGGATGCAGTAAAGAAGGAATAGTGCATCGGAAGGGAGACACTCGCCTCCCAAAAGAAAATCCTGTATTTTCCATAGAAACGTTACTCGGTTTAGAAGGAGAAGACATAAAACCTATAGTATTTCATAGCGATGCAATTTCAGTTTTAATTCGACAAAGCGAGGGAGCGAGGGATGCAGTGAAGAAGGAATAGTCCATCGCATAATAGAAACTCGCCTCCAAAAAGAAAATCCTGTCGTTTCCATAGAAACGTTACTCGATTTAGAAGGACAAGTCATAGAACGCATAGTATTTCATAGCTGCGCAATTTCCGTGTTAATTCGACAAAGCGAGGGAGCGAGGGATGCAGTAAAGAAGGAATAGTGCATCGCACAGGAGATACTCGCCTCCCAAAAGAAAATCCTGTGGTTTCCAGAGAAACGTTACTCGAATTAGAAGGAGAAGTCATTGATCGAACAGTATTTCATAGCGGCGCAATTTCCGTGTTAATTCGTCAATGTGAGGGAGCGAGGGATGCAGTAAAGAAGGAATAGTGCATCGGAAGGGAGACACTCGCCTCCCAAAAGAAAATCCTGTATTTTCCATAGAAACGTTACTCGGTTTAGAAGGAGAAGACATAAAACCCATAGTATTTCATAGCGATGCAATTTCAGTTTTAATTCGACAAAGCGAGGGAGCGAGGGATGCAGTAAAGAAGGAATAGTCCATCGCATAATAGATACTCGCCTCCAAAAAGAAAATCCTGTCGTTCCATAGAAACGTTACTCGATTTAGAAGGACAAGTCATAGAACGCATAGTATTTCATAGCTGCGCAATTTCCGTGTTAATTCGACAAAGCGAGGGAGCGAGGGATGCAGTAAAGAAGGAATAGTGCATCGCACAGGAGATACTCGCCTCCCAAAAGAAAATCCTGTGGTTTCCAGAGAAAAGTTACTCGAATTAGAAGGAGAAGTCATTGATCGAATAGTATTTCATAGCGGCGCAATTTCCGTGTTAATTCGTCAATGTGAGGGAGCGAGGAATGCAGTAAAGAAGGAATAGTGCATCGGAAGGGAGACACTCGCCTCCCAAAAGAAAATCCTGTATTTTCCATAGAAACGTTACTCGGTTTAGAAGGAGAAGACATAAAACCCATAGTATTTCATAGCGATGCAATTTCAGTTTTAATTCGACAAAGCGAGGGAGCGAGGGATGCAGTAAAGAAGGAATAGTCCATCGCATAATAGATACTCGCCTCCAAAAAGAAAATCCTGTCGTTTCCATAGAAACGTTACTCGATTTAGAAGGACAAGTCATAGAACGCATAGTATTTCATAGCTGCGCTATTTCCGTGTTAATTCGACAAAGCGAGGGAGCGAGGGATGCAGTAAAGAAGGAATAGTGCATCGCACAGGAGATACTCGCCTCCCAAAAGAAAATCCTGTCGTTTCCATAGAAACGTTACTCGATTTAGAAGGACAAGTCATAGAACGCATAGTATTTCATAGCTGCGCAATTTCCGTGTTAATTCGACAAAGCGAGGGAGTGAGGGATGCAGTAAAGAAGGAATAGTGCATCGCACAGGAGATACTCGCCTCCCAAAAGAAAATCCTGTCGTTTCCATAGAAACGTTACTCGATTTAGAAGGACAAGTCATAGAACGCATAGTATTTCATAGCTGCGCAATTTCCGTGTTAATTCGACAAAGCGAGGGAGCGAGGGATGCAGTAAAGAAGGAATAGTGCATCGCACAGGAGATACTCGCCTCCCAAAAGAAAATCCTGTGGTTTCCAGAGAAACGTTACTCGAATTAGAAGGAGAAGTCATTGATCGAATAGTATTTCATAGCGGCGCAATTTCCGTGTTAATTCGTCAATGTGAGGGAGCGAGGGATGCAGTAAAGAAGGAATAGTGCATCGGAAGGGAGACACTCGCCTCCCAAAAGAAAATCCTGTATTTTCCATAGAAACGTTACTCGGTTTAGAAGGAGAAGACATAAAACCCATAGTATTTCATAGCGATGCAATTTCAGTTTTAATTCGACAAAGCGAGGGAGCGAGGGATGCAGTGAAGAAGGAATAGTCCATCGCATAATAGAAACTCGCCTCCAAAAAGAAAATCCTGTCGTTTCCATAGAAACGTTACTCGATTTAGAAGGACAAGTCATAGAACGCATAGTATTTCATAGCTGCGCAATTTCCGTGTTAATTCGACAAAGCGAGGGAGCGAGGGATGCAGTAAAGAAGGAATAGTGCATCGCACAGGAGATACTCGCCTCCCAAAAGAAAATCCTGTGGTTTCCAGAGAAACGTTACTCGAATTAGAAGGAGAAGTCATTGATCGAACAGTATTTCATAGCGGCGCAATTTCCGTGTTAATTCGTCAATGTGAGGGAGCGAGGGATGCAGTAAAGAAGGAATAGTGCATCGGAAGGGAGACACTCGCCTCCCAAAAGAAAATCCTGTATTTTCCATAGAAACGTTACTCGGTTTAGAAGGAGAAGACATAAAACCCATAGTATTTCATAGCGATGCAATTTCAGTTTTAATTCGACAAAGCGAGGGAGCGAGGGATGCAGTAAAGAAGGAATAGTCCATCGCATAATAGATACTCGCCTCCAAAAAGAAAATCCTCTCGTTTCCATAGAAACGTTACTCGATTTAGAAGGACAAGTCATAGAACGCATAGTATTTCATAGCTGCGCAATTTCCGTGTTAATTCGACAAAGCGAGGGAGCGAGGGATGCAGTAAAGAAGGAATAGTGCATCGCACAGGAGATACTCGCTTCCCAAAAGAAAATCCTGTCGTTTCCATAGAAACGTTACTCGATTTAGAAGGACAAGTCATAGAACGCATAGTATTTCATAGCTGCGCAATTTCCGTGTTAATTCGACAAAGCGAGGGAGCGAGGGATGCAGTAAAGAAGGAATAGTGCATCGCACAGGAGATACTCGCCTCCCAAAAGAAAATCCTGTCGTTTCCATAGAAACGTTACTCGATTTAGAAGGACAAGTCATAGGACGCATAGTATTTCATAGCTGCGCAATTTCCGTGTTAATTCGACAAAGCGAGGGAGCGAGGGATGCAGTAAAGAAGGAATAGTGCATCGCACAGGAGATACTCGCCTCCCAAAAGAAAATCCTGTCGTTTCCATAGAAACGTTACTCGATTTAGAAGGACAAGTCATAGAACGCATAGTATTTCATAGCTGCGCAATTTCCGTGTTAATTCGACAAAGCGAGGGAGGGAGGGATGCAGTAAAGAAGGAATAGTGCATCGCACAGGAGATACTCGCCTCCCAAAAGAAAATCCTGTCGTTTCCATAGAAACGTTACTCGATTTAGAAGGACAAGTCATAGAACGCATAGTATTTCATAGCTGCGCAATTTCCGTGTTAATTCGACAAAGCGGGGGAGCGAGGGATGCAGTAAAGAAGGAATAGTGCATCGCACAGGAGATACTCGCTTCCCAAAAGAAAATCCTGTCGTTTCCATAGAAACGTTACTCGATTTAGAAGGACAAGTCATAGAACGCATAGTATTTCATAGCTGCGCAATTTCCGTGTTAATTCGACAAAGCGAGGGAGCGAGGGATGCAGTAAAGAAGGAATAGTGCATCGCACAGGAGATACTCGCCTCCCAAAAGAAAATCTTGTCGTTTCCATAGAAACGTTACTCGATTTAGAAGGACAAGTCATAGAACGCATAGTATTTCATAGCTGCGCAATTTCCGTGTTAATTCGACAAAGCGAGGGAGCGAGGGATGCAGTAAAGAAGGAATAGTGCATCGCACAGGAGATACTCGCCTCCCAAAAGAAAATCCTGTCGTTTCCATAGAAACGTTACTCGATTTAGAAGGACAAGTCATAGAACACATAGTATTTCATAGCTGCGCAATTTCCGTGTTAATTCGACAAAGCGAGGGAGCGAGGAATGCAGTAAAGAAGGAATAGTGCATCGCACAGGAGATACTCGCCTCCCAAAAGAAAATCCTGTCGTTTCCATAGAAACGTTACTCGATTTAGAAGGACAAGTCATAGAACGCATAGTATTTCATAGCTGCGCAATTTCCGTGTTAATTCGACAAAGCGAGGGAGCGAGGGATGCAGTAAAGAAGGAATAGTGCATCGCACAGGAGATACTCGCCTCCCAAAAGAAAATCCTGTCGTTTCCATAGAAACGTTACTCGATTTAGAAGGACATGTCATAGAACGCATAGTATTTCATAGCTGCGCAATTTCCGTGTTAATTCGACAAAGCGAGGGAGCGAGGAATGCAGTAAAGAAGGAATAGTGCATCGCACAGGAGATACTCGCCTCCCAAAAGAAAATCCTGCCGTTTCCATAGAAATGTTACTCGATTTAGAAGGACAAGTCATAGAACGCATAGTATTTCATAGCTGCGCAATTTCCGTGTTAATTCGACAAAGCGAGGGAGCGAGGGATGCAGTAAAGAAGGAATAGTGCATCGCACAGGAGATACTCGCCTCCCAAAAGAAAATCCTGTCGTTTCCATAGAAACGTTACTCGATTTGGAAGGACAAGTCATAGAACGCATAGTATTTCATAGCTGCGCAATTTCCGTGTTAATTCCACAAAGCGAGGGAGCGAGGGATGCAGTAAAGAAGGAATAGTGCATCGCACAGGAGATACTCGCCTCCCAAAAGAAAATCCTGTCGTATCCATAGAAACGTTACTCGATTTAGAAGGACAAGTCATAGAACGCATAGTATTTCATAGCTGCGCAATTTCCGTGTTAATTCGACAAAACGAGGGAGCGAGGGATGCAGTAAAGAAGGAATAGTGCATCGCACAGGAGATACTCGCCTCCCAAAAGAAAATCCTGTGGTTTCCAGAGAAACGTTACTCGAATTAGAAGGAGAAGTCATTGATCGAATAGTATTTCATAGCGGCGCAATTTCCGTGTTAATGCGTCAATGTGAGGGAGCGAGGGATGCAGTAAAGAAGGAATAGTGCATCGGAAGGGAGACACTCGCCTCCCAAAAGAAAATCCTGTATTTTCCATAGAAACGTTACTCGGTTTAGAAGGAGAAGACATAAAACCCATAGTATTTCATAGCGATGCAATTTCAGTTTTAATTCGACAAAGCGAGGGAGCGAGGGATTCAGTAAAGAAGGAATAGTCCATCGTATAATAGATACTCGCCTCCAAAAAGAAAATCCTGTCGTTTCCATAGAAACGTTACTCGATTTAGAAGGACAAGTCATAGAACGCATAGTATTTCATAGCTGCGCAATTTCCGTGTTAATTCGACAAAGCGAGGGAGCGAGGGATGCAGTAAAGAAGGAATAGTGCATCGCATAGGAGATACTCGCCTCCCAAAAGAAAATCCTGTCGTTTCCATAGAAACGTTACTCGATTTAGATGGAGAAGTCATAGAACGCATAGTATTTCATAGCGGCGCAATTTCCGTGTTAATTCGTCAATGTGAGGGAGCGAGGGATGCAGTAAAGAAAGGATAGTGCATCGGAAGGGAGACACTCTCCTCTAAACAGAAAATCCTGTATTTTGCACAGAAACGTTACTCGGTTTAGAAGGAGAAGACATAGAACGCATAGTATTTCATAGCTGCGCAATTTCCGTGTTAATTCGACAAAGCGAGGGAGCGAGGGATGCAGTAAAGAAGGAATAGTGCATCGCACAGGAGATACTCGCCTCCCAAAAGAAAATCCTGTGTTTTCCGGAGAAACGTTACTCGAATTAGAAGGAGAAGTCATTGATCGAATAGTATTTCATAGCGGCGCAATTTCCGTGTTAATTCGTCAATGTGAGGGAGCGAGGGATGCAGTAAAGAAGGAATAGTGCATCGGAAGGGAGACACTCGCCTCCCAAAAGAAAATCCTGTATTTTCCATAGAAACGTTACTCGGTTTAGAAGGAGAAGACATAAAACCCATAGTATTTCATAGCGATGCAATTTCAGTTTTAATTCGACAAAGCGAGGGAGCGAGGGATGCAGTGAAGAAGGAATAGTCCATCGCATAATAGAAACTCGCCACCAAAAAGAAAATCCTGTCGTTTCCATAGAAACGTTACTCGATTTAGAAGGACAAGTCATAGAACGCATAGTATTTCATAGCTGCGCAATTTCCGTGTTAATTCGACAAAGCGAGGGAGCGAGGGATGCAGTAAAGAAGGAATAGTGCATCGCACAGGAGATACTCGCCTCCCAAAAGAAAATCCTGTGGTTTCCAGAGAAACGTTACTCGAATTAGAAGGAGAAGTCATTGATCGAACAGTATTTCATAGCGGCGCAATTTCCGTGTTAATTCGTCAATGTGAGGGAGCGAGGGATGCAGTAAAGAAGGAATAGTGCATCGGAAGGGAGACACTCGCCTCCCAAAAGAAAATCCTGTATTTTCCATAGAAACGTTACTCGGTTTAGAAGGAGAAGACATAAAACCCATAGTATTTCATAGCGATGCAATTTCAGTTTTAATTCGACAAAGCGAGGGAGCGAGGGATGCAGTAAAGAAGGAATAGTCCATCGCATAATAGTTACTCGCCTCCAAAAAGAAAATCCTGTCGTTCCATAGAAACGTTACTCGATTAAGAAGGACAAGTCATAGAACGCATAGTATTTCATAGCTGCGCAATTTCCGTGTTAATTCGACAAAGCGAGGGAGCGAGGGATGCAGTAAAGAAGGAATAGTGCATCGCACAGGAGATACTCGCCTCCCAAAAGAAAATCCTGTGGTTTCCAGAGAAACGTTACTCGAATTAGAAGGAGAAGTCATTGATCGAATAGTATTTCATAGCGGCGCAATTTCCGTGTTAATTCGTCAATGTGAGGGAGCGAGGAATGCAGTAAAGAAGGAATAGTGCATCGGAAGGGAGACACTCGCCTCCCAAAAGAAAATCCTGTATTTTCCATAGAAACGTTACTCGGTTTAGAAGGAGAAGACATAAAACCCATAGTATTTCATAGCGATGCAATTTCAGTTTTAATTCGACAAAGCGAGGGAGCGAGGGATGCAGTAAAGAAGGAATAGTCCATCGCATAATAGATACTCGCCTCCAAAAAGAAAATCCTGTCGTTTCCATAGAAACGTTACTCGATTTAGAAGGACAAGTCATAGAACGCATAGTATTTCATAGCTGCGCAATTTCCGTGTTAATTCGACAAAGCGAGGGAGCGAGGGATGCAGTAAAGACGGAATAGTGCATCGCACGGGAGATACTCGCCTCCCAAAAGAAAATCCTGTCGTTTCCATAGAAACGTTACTCGATTTAGAAGGACAAGTCATAGAACGCATAGTATTTCATAGCTGCGCAATTTCCGTGTTAATTCGACAAAGCGAGGGAGCGAGGGATGCAGTAAAGAAGGAATAGTGCATCGCACAGGAGATACTCGCTTCCCAAAAGAAAATCCTGTCGTTTCCATAGAAACGTTACTCGATTTAGAAGGACAAGTCATAGAACGCATAGTATTTCATAGCTGCGCAATTTCCGTGTTAATTCGACAAAGCGAGGGAGCGAGGGATGCAGTAAAGAAGGAATAGTGCATCGCACAGGAGATACTCGCCTCCCAAAAGAAAATCCTGTCGTTTCCATAGAAACGTTACTCGATTTAGAAGGACAAGTCATAGAACGCATAGTATTTCATAGCTGCGCAATTTCCGTGTTAATTCGACAAAGCGAGGGAGCGAGGAATGCAGTAAAGAAGGAATAGTGCATCGCACAGGAGATACTCGCCTCCCAAAAGAAAATCCTGCCGTTTCCATAGAAATGTTACTCGATTTAGAAGGACAAGTCATAGAACGCATAGTATTTCATAGCTGCGCAATTTCCGTGTTAATTCGACAAAGCGAGGGAGCGAGGGATGCAGTAAAGAAGGAATAGTGCATCGCACAGGAGATACTCGCCTCCCAAAAGAAAATCCTGTCGTTTCCATAGAAACGTTACTCGATTTGGAAGGACAAGTCATAGAACGCATAGTATTTCATAGCTGCGCAATTTCCGTGTTAATTCCACAAAGCGAGGGAGCAAGGGATGCAGTAAAGAAGGAATAGTGCATCGCACAGGAGATACTCGCCTCCCAAAAGAAAATCCTGTCGTATCCATAGAAACGTTACTCGATTTAGAAGGACAAGTCATAGAACGCATAGTATTTCATAGCTGCGCAATTTCCGTGTTAATTCGACAAAGCGAGGGAGCGAGGGATGCAGTAAAGAAGGAATAGTGCATCGCACAGGAGATACTCGCCTCCCAAAAGAAAATCCTGTGGTTTCCAGAGAAACGTTACTCGAATTAGAAGGAGAAGTCATTGATCGAATAGTATTTCATAGCGGCGCAATTTCCGTGTTAATGCGTCAATGTGAGGGAGCGATGGATGCAGTAAAGAAGGAATAGTGCATCGGAAGGGAGACACTCGCCTGCCAAAAGAAAATCCTGTATTTTCCATAGAAACGTTACTCGGTTTAGAAGGAGAAGACATAAAACCCATAGTATTTCATAGCGATGCAATTTCAGTTTTAATTCGACAAAGCGAGGGAGCGAGGGATTCAGTAAAGAAGGAATAGTCCATCGCATAATAGATACTCGCCTCCAAAAAGAAAATCCTGTCGTTTCCATAGAAACGTTACTCGATTTAGAAGGACAAGTCATAGAACGCATAGTATTTCATAGCTGCGCAATTTCCGTGTTAATTCGACAAAGCGAGGGAGCGAGGGATGCAGTAAAGAAGGAATAGTGCATCGCATAGGAGATACTCGCCTCCCAAAAGAAAATCCTGTCGTTTCCATAGAAACGTTACTCGATTTAGATGGAGAAGTCATAGAACGCATAGTATTTCATAGCGGCGCAATTTCCGTGTTAATTCGTCAATGTGAGGGAGCGAGGGATGCAGTAAAGAAAGGATAGTGCATCGGAAGGGAGACACTCTCCTCTAAACAGAAAATCCTGTATTTTGCACAGAAACGTTACTCGGTTTAGAAGGAGAAGACATAGAACGCATAGTATTTCATAGCTGCGCAATTTCCGTGTTAATTCGACAAAGCGAGGGAGCGAGGGATGCAGTAAAGAAGGAATAGTGCATCGCACAGGAGATACTCGCCTCCCAAAAGAAAATCCTGTGTTTTCCAGAGAAACGTTACTCGAATTAGAAGGAGAAGTCATTGATCGAATAGTATTTCATAGCGGCGCAATTTCCGTGTTAATTCGTCAATGTGAGGGAGCGAGGGATGCAGTAAAGAAGGAATAGTGCATCGGAAGGGAGACACTCGCCTCCCAAAAGAAAATCCTGTATTTTCCATAGAAACGTTACTCGGTTTAGAAGGAGAAGACATAAAACCCATAGTATTTCATAGCGATGCAATTTCAGTTTTAATTCGACAAAGCGAGGGAGCGAGGGATGCAGTAAAGAAGGAATAGTCCATCGCATAATAGATACTCGCCTCCAAAAAGAAAATCCTGTCGTTCCATAGAAACGTTACTCGATTAAGAAGGACAAGTCATAGAACGCATAGTATTTCATAGCTGCGCAATTTCCGTGTTAATTCGACAAAGCGAGGGAGCGAGGGATGCAGTAAAGAAGGAATAGTGCATCGCACAGGAGATACTCGCCTCCCAAAAGAAAATCCTGTGGTTTCCAGAGAAACGTTACTCGAATTAGAAGGAGAAGTCATTGATCGAATAGTATTTCATAGCGGCGCAATTTCCGTGTTAATTCGTCAATGTGAGGGAGCGAGGAATGCAGTAAAGAAGGAATAGTGCATCGGAAGGGAGACACTCGCCTCCCAAAAGAAAATCCTGTATTTTCCATAGAAACGTTACTCGGTTTAGAAGGAGAAGACATAAAACCCATAGTATTTCATAGCGATGCAATTTCAGTTTTAATTCGACAAAGCGAGGGAGCGAGGGATGCAGTAAAGAAGGAATAGTCCATCGCATAATAGATACTCGCCTCCAAAAAGAAAATCCTGTCGTTTCCATAGAAACGTTACTCGATTTAGAAGGACAAGTCATAGAACGCATAGTATTTCATAGCTGCGCAATTTCCGTGTTAATTCGACAAAGCGAGGGAGCGAGGGATGCAGTAAAGACGGAATAGTGCATCGCACAGGAGATACTCGCCTCCCAAAAGAAAATCCTGTCGTTTCCATAGAAACGTTACTCGATTTAGAAGGACAAGTCATAGAACGCATAGTATTTCATAGCTGCGCAATTTCCGTGTTAATTCGACAAAGCGAGGGAGCGAGGGATGCAGTAAAGAAGGAATAGTGCATCGCACAGGAGATACTCGCTTCCCAAAAGAAAATCCTGTCGTTTCCATAGAAACGTTACTCGATTTAGAAGGACAAGTCATAGAACGCATAGTATTTCATAGCTGCGCAATTTCCGTGTTAATTCGACAAAGCGAGGGAGCGAGGAATGCAGTAAAGAAGGAATAGTGCATCGCACAGGAGATACTCGCCTCCCAAAAGAAAATCCTGCCGTTTCCATAGAAATGTTACTCGATTTAGAAGGACAAGTCATAGAACGCATAGTATTTCATAGCTGCGCAATTTCCGTGTTAATTCGACAAAGCGAGGGAGCGAGGGATGCAGTAAAGAAGGAATAGTGCATCGCACAGTAGATACTCGCCTCCCAAAAGAAAATCCTGTCGTTTCCATAGAAACGTTACTCGATTTGGAAGGACAAGTCATAGAACGCATAGTATTTCATAGCTGCGCAATTTCCGTGTTAATTCCACAAAGCGAGGGAGCAAGGGATGCAGTAAAGAAGGAATAGTGCATCGCACAGGAGATACTCGCCTCCCAAAAGAAAATCCTGTCGTATCCATAGAAACGTTACTCGATTTAGAAGGACAAGTCATAGAACGCATAGTATTTCATAGCTGCGCAATTTCCGTGTTAATTCGACAAAGCGAGGGAGCGAGGGATGCAGTAAAGAAGGAATAGTGCATCGCACAGGAGATACTCGCCTCCCAAAAGAAAATCCTGTGGTTTCCAGAGAAACGTTACTCGAATTAGAAGGAGAAGTCATTGATCGAATAGTATTTCATAGCGGCGCAATTTCCGTGTTAATGCGTCAATGTGAGGGAGCGAGGGATGCAGTAAAGAAGGAATAGTGCATCGGAAGGGAGACACTCGCCTGCCAAAAGAAAATCCTGTATTTTCCATAGCAACGTTACTCGGTTTAGAAGGAGAAGACATAAAACCCATAGTATTTCATAGCGATGCAATTTCAGTTTTAATTCGACAAAGCGAGGGAGCGAGGGATTCAGTAAAGAAGGAATAGTCCATCGCATAATAGATACTCGCCTCCAAAAAGAAAATCCTGTCGTTTCCATAGAAACGTTACTCGATTTAGAAGGACAAGTCATAGAACGCATAGTATTTCATAGCTGCGCAATTTCCGTGTTAATTCGACAAAGCGAGGGAGCGAGGGATGCAGTATAGAAGGAATAGTGCATCGCATAGGAGATACTCGCCTCCCAAAAGAAAATCCTGTCGTTTCCATAGAAACGTTACTCGATTTAGATGGAGAAGTCATAGAACGCATAGTATTTCATAGCGGCGCAATTTCCGTGTTAATTCGTCAATGTGAGGGAGCGAGGGATGCAGTAAAGAAAGGATAGTGCATCGGAAGGGAGACACTCTCCTCTAAACAGAAAATCCTGTATTTTGCACAGAAACGTTACTCGGTTTAGAAGGAGAAGACATAGAACGCATAGTATTTCATAGCTGCGCAATTTCCGTGTTAATTCGACAAAGCGAGGGAGCGAGGGATGCAGTAAAGAAGGAATAGTGCATCGCACAGGAGATACTCGCCTCCCAAAAGAAAATCCTGTGTTTTCCAGAGAAACGTTACTCGAATTAGAAGGAGAAGTCATTGATCGAATAGTATTTCATAGCGGCGCAATTTCCGTGTTAATTCGTCAATGTGAGGGAGCGAGGGATGCAGTAAAGAAGGAATAGTGCATCGGAAGGGAGACACTCGCCTCCCAAAAGAAAATCCTGTATTTTCCATAGAAACGTTACTCGGTTTAGAAGGAGAAGACATAAAACCCATAGTATTTCATAGCGATGCAATTTCAGTTTTAATTCGACAAAGCGAGGGAGCGAGGGATGCAGTGAAGAAGGAATAGTCCATCGCATAATAGAAACTCGCCTCCAAAAAGAAAATCCTGTCGTTTCCATAGAAACGTTACTCGATTTAGAAGGACAAGTCATAGAACGCATAGTATTTCATAGCTGCGCAATTTCCGTGTTAATTCGACAAAGCGAGGGAGCGAGGGATGCAGTAAAGAAGGAATAGTGCATCGCACAGGAGATACTCGCCTCCCAAAAGAAAATCCTGTGGTTTCCAGAGAAACGTTACTCGAATTAGAAGGAGAAGTCATTGATCGAACAGTATTTCATAGCGGCGCAATTTCCGTGTTAATTCGTCAATGTGAGGGAGCGAGGGATGCAGTAAAGAAGGAATAGTGCATCGGAAGGGAGACACTCGCCTCCCAAAAGAAAATCCTGTATTTTCCATAGAAACGTTACTCGGTTTAGAAGGAGAAGACATAAAACCCATAGTATTTCATAGCGATGCAATTTCAGTTTTAATTCGACAAAGCGAGGGAGCGAGGGATGCAGTAAAGAAGGAATAGTCCATCGCATAATAGATACTCGCCTCCAAAAAGAAAATCCTGTCGTTCCATAGAAACGTTACTCGATTAAGAAGGACAAGTCATAGAACGCATAGTATTTCATAGCTGCGCAATTTCCGTGTTAATTCGACAAAGCGAGGGAGCGAGGGATGCAGTAAAGAAGGAATAGTGCATCGCACAGGAGATACTCGCCTCCCAAAAGAAAATCCTGTGGTTTCCAGAGAAACGTTACTCGAATTAGAAGGAGAAGTCATTGATCGAATAGTATTTCATAGCGGCGCAATTTCCGTGTTAATTCGTCAATGTGAGGGAGCGAGGAATGCAGTAAAGAAGGAATAGTGCATCGGAAGGGAGACACTCGCCTCCCAAAAGAAAATCCTGTATTTTCCATAGAAACGTTACTCGGTTTAGAAGGAGAAGACATAAAACCCATAGTATTTCATAGCGATGCAATTTCAGTTTTAATTCGACAAAGCGAGGGAGCGAGGGATGCAGTAAAGAAGGAATAGTCCATCGCATAATAGATACTCGCCTCCAAAAAGAAAATCCTGTCGTTTCCATAGAAACGTTACTCGATTTAGAAGGACAAGTCATAGAACGCATAGTATTTCATAGCTGCGCAATTTCCGTGTTAATTCGACAAAGCGAGGGAGCGAGGGATGCAGTAAAGACGGAATAGTGCATCGCACAGGAGATACTCGCCTCCCAAAAGAAAATCCTGTCGTTTCCATAGAAACGTTACTCGATTTAGAAGGACAAGTCATAGAACGCATAGTATTTCATAGCTGCGCAATTTCCGTGTTAATTCGACAAAGCGAGGGAGCGAGGGATGCAGTAAAGAAGGAATAGTGCATCGCACAGGAGATACTCGCTTCCCAAAAGAAAATCCTGTCGTTTCCATAGAAACGTTACTCGATTTAGAAGGACAAGTCATAGAACGCATAGTATTTCATAGCTGCGCAATTTCCGTGTTAATTCGACAAAGCGAGGGAGCGAGGGATGCAGTAAAGAAGGAATAGTGCATCGCACAGGAGATACTCGCCTCCCAAAAGAAAATCCTGTCGTTTCCATAGAAACGTTACTCGATTTAGAAGGACAAGTCATAGAACGCATAGTATTTCATAGCTGCGCAATTTCCGTGTTAATTCGACAAAGCGAGGGAGCGAGGGATGCAGTAAAGAAGGAATAGTGCATCGCACAGGAGATACTCGCCTCCCAAAAGAAAATCCTGTCGTTTCCATAGAAACGTTACTCGATTTAGAAGGACAAGTCATAGAACGCATAGTATTTCATAGCTGCGCAATTTCCGTGTTAATTCGACAAAGCGAGGGAGGTAGGGATGCAGTAAAGAAGGAATAGTGCATCGCGCAGGAGATACTCGCCTCCCAAAAGAAAATCCTGTCGTTTCCATAGAAACGTTACTCGATTTAGAAGGACAAGTCATAGAACGCATAGTATTTCATAGCTGCGCAATTTCCGTGTTAATTCGACAAAGCGGGGGAGCGAGGGATGCAGTAAAGAAGGAATAGTGCATCGCACAGGAGATACTCGCTTCCCAAAAGAAAATCCTGTCGTTTCCATAGAAACGTTACTCGATTTAGAAGGACAAGTCATAGAACGCATAGTATTTCATAGCTGCGCAATTTCCGTGTTAATTCGACAAAGCGAGGGAGCGAGGGATGCAGTAAAGAAGGAATAGTGCATCGCACAGGAGATACTCGCCTCCCAAAAGAAAATCCTGTCGTTTCCATAGAAACGTTACTCGATTTAGTAGGACAAGTCATAGAACGCATAGTATTTCATAGCTGCGCAATTTCCGTGTTAATTCGACAAAGCGAGGGAGCGAGGGATGCAGTAAAGAAGGAATAGTGCATCGCACAGGAGATACTCGCCTCCGAAAAGAAAATCCTGTCGTTTCCATAGAAACGTTACTCGATTTAGAAGGACAAGTCATAGAACGCATAGTATTTCATAGCTGCGCAATTTCCGTGTTAATTCGACAAAGCGAGGGAGCGAGAAATGCAGTAAAGAAGGAATAGTGCATCGCACAGGAGATACTCGCCTCCCAAAAGAAAATCCTGTCGTTTCCATAGAAACGTTACTCGATTTAGAAGGACAAGTCATAGAACGCATAGTATTTCATAGCTGCGCAATTTCCGTGTTAATTCGACAAAGCGAGGGAGCGAGGGATGCAGTAAAGAAGGAATAGTGCATCGCACAGGAGATACTCGCCTCCCAAAAGAAAATCCTGTCGTTTCCATAGAAACGTTACTCGATTTAGAAGGACAAGTCATAGAACGCATAGTATTTCATAGCTGCGCAATTTCCGTGTTAATTCGACAAAGCGAGGGAGCGAGGAATGCAGTAAAGAAGGAATAGTGCATCGCACAGGAGATACTCGCCTCCCAAAAGAAAATCCTGCCGTTTCCATAGAAATGTTACTCGATTTAGAAGGACAAGTCATAGAACGCATAGTATTTCATAGCTGCGCAATTTCCGTGTTAATTCGACAAAGCGAGGGAGCGAGGGATGCAGTAAAGAAGGAATAGTGCATCGCACAGGAGATACTCGCCTCCCAAAAGAAAATCCTGTCGTTTCCATAGAAACGTTACTCGATTTGGAAGGACAAGTCATAGAACGCATAGTATTTCATAGCTGCGCAATTTCCGTGTTAATTCCACAAAGCGAGGGAGCGAGGGATGCAGTAAAGAAGGAATAGTGCATCGCACAGGAGATACTCGCCTCCCAAAAGAAAATCCTGTCGTATCCATAGAAACGTTACTCGATTTAGAAGGACAAGTCATAGAACGCATAGTATTTCATAGCTGCGCAATTTCCGTGTTAATTCGACAAAGCGAGGGAGCGAGGGATGCAGTAAAGAAGGAATAGTGCATCGCACAGGAGATACTCGCCTCCCAAAAGAAAATACTGTGGTTTCCAGAGAAACGTTACTCGAATTAGAAGGAGAAGTCATTGATCGAATAGTATTTCATAGCGGCGCAATTTCCGTGTTAATGCGTCAATGTGAGGGAGCGAGGGATGCAGTAAAGAAGGAATAGTGCATCGGAAGGGAGACACTCGCCTGCCAAAAGAAAATCCTGTATTTTCCATAGAAACGTTACTCGGTTTAGAAGGAGAAGACATAAAACCCATAGTATTTCATAGCGATGCAATTTCAGTTTTAATTCGACAAAGCGAGGGAGCGAGGGATTCAGTAAAGAAGGAATAGTCCATCGCATAATAGATACTCGCCTCCAAAAAGAAAATCCTGTCGTTTCCATAGAAACGTTACTCGATTTAGAAGGACAAGTCACAGAACGCATAGTATTTCATAGCTGCGCAATTTCCGTGTTAATTCGACAAAGCGAGGGAGCGAGGGATGCAGTAAAGAAGGAATAGTGCATCGCATAGGAGATACTCGCCTCCCAAAAGAAAATCCTGTCGTTTCCATAGAAACGTTACTCGATTTAGATGGAGAAGTCATAGAACGCATAGTATTTCATAGCGGCGCAATTTCCGTGTTAATTCGTCAATGTGAGGGAGCGAGGGATGCAGTAAAGAAAGGATAGTGCATCGGAAGGGAGACACTCTCCTCTAAACAGAAAATCCTGTATTTTGCACAGAAACGTTACTCGGTTTAGAAGGAGAAGACATAGAACGCATAGTATTTCATAGCTGCGCAATTTCCGTGTTAATTCGACAAAGCGAGGGAGCGAGGGATGCAGTAAAGAAGGAATAGTGCATCGCACAGGAGATACTCGCCTCCCAAAAGAAAATCCTGTGTTTTCCAGAGAAACGTTACTCGAATTAGAAGGAGAAGTCATTGATCGAATAGTATTTCATAGCGGCGCAATTTCCGTGTTAATTCGTCAATGTGAGGGAGCGAGGGATGCAGTAAAGAAGGAATAGTGCATCGGAAGGGAGACACTCGCCTCCCAAAAGAAAATCCTGTATTTTCCATAGAAACGTTACTCGGTTTAGAAGGAGAAGACATAAAACCCATAGTATTTCATAGCGATGCAATTTCAGTTTTAATTCGACAAAGCGAGGGAGCGAGGGATTCAGTAAAGAAGGAATAGTCCATCGCATAATAGATACTCGCCTCCAAAAAGAAAATCCTGTCGTTTCCATAGAAACGTTACTCGATTTAGAAGGACAAGTCACAGAACGCATAGTTTTTCATAGCTGCGCAATTTCCGTGTTAATTCGACAAAGCGAGGGAGCGAGCGATGCAGTAAAGAAGGAATAGAGCATCGCACAGGAGATACTCGCCTCCCAAAAGAAAATCCTGTCGTTTCCATAGAAACGTTACTCGATTTAGAAGGACAAGTCATAGAACGCATAGTATTTCATAGCTGCGCAATTTCCGTGTTAATTCGACAAAGCGAGGGAGCGAGGTATGCAGTAAAGAAGGAATAGTGCATCGCACAGGAGATACTCGCCTCCCAAAAGAAAATCCTGTCGTTTCCATAGAAACGTTACTCGATTTAGAAGGACAAGTCATAGAACGCATAGTATTTCATAGCTGCGCAATTTCCGTGTTAATTCGACAAAGCGAGGGAGCGAGGGATGCAGTAAAGAAGGAATAGTGCATCGCACAGGAGATACTCGCCTCCCAAAAGAAAATCCTGTCGTTTCCATAGAAACGTTACTCGATTTAGAAGGACAAGTCATAGAACGCATAGTATTTCATAGCTGCGCAATTTCCGTGTTAATTCGACAAAGCGAGGGAGCGAGGTATGCAGTAAAGAAGGAATAGTGCATCGCACAGGAGATACTCGCCTCCCAAAAGAAAATCCTGTCGTTTCCATAGAAACGTTACTCGGTTTAGAAGGACAAGTCATAGAACGCATAGTATTTCATAGCTGCGCAATTTCCGTGTTAATTCGACAAAGCGAGGGAGCGAGGGATGCAGTGAAGAAGGAATAGTGCATCGCACAGGAGATACTCGCCTCCCAAAAGAAAATCCTGTCGTTTCCATAGAAACGTTACTCGATTTAGAAGGACAAGTCATAGAACGCATAGTATTTCATAGCTGCGCAATTTCCGTGTTAATTCGACAAAGCGAGGGAGCGAGGGATGCAGTAAAGAAGGAATAGTGCATCGCACAGGAGATACTCGCCTCCCAAAAGAAAATCCTGTCATTTCCATAGAAACGTTACTCGATTTAGAAGGACAAGTCATAGAACGCATAGTATTTCATAGCTGCGCAATTTCCGTGTTAATTCGACAAAGCGAGGGAGCGAGGGATGCAGTAAAGAAGGAATAGTGCATCGCACAGGAGATACTCGCCTCCCAAAAGAAAATCCTGTCGTTTCCATAGAAACGTTACTCGATTTAGAAGGACAAGTCATAGAACGCATAGTATTTCATAGCTGCGCAATTTCCGTGTTAATTCGACAAAGCGAGGGAGCGAGGAATGCAGTAAAGAAGGAATAGTGCATCGCACAGGAGATACTCGCCTCCCAAAAGAAAATCCTGTCGTTTCCATAGAAACGTTACTCGATTTAGAAGGACAAGTCATAGAACGCATAGTATTTCATAGCTGCGCAATTTCCGTGTTAATTCGACAAAGCGAGGGAGCGAGGGATGCAGTACAGAAGGAATAGTGCATCGCACAGGAGATACTCGCCTCCCAAAAGAAAATCCTGTCGTTTCCATAGAAACGTTACTCGATTTGGAAGGACAAGTCATAGAACGCATAGTATTTCATAGCTGCGCAATTTCCGTGTTAATTCCACAAAGCGAGGGAGCGAGGGATGCAGTAAAGAAGGAATAGTGCATCGCACAGGAGATACTCGCCTCCCTAAAGAAAATCCTGTCGTATCCATAGAAACGTTACTCGATTTAGAAGGACAAGTCATAGAACGCATAGTATTTCATAGCTGCGCAATTTCCGTGTTAATTCGACAAAGCGAGGGAGCGAGGGATGCAGTAAAGAAGGAATAGTGCATCGCACAGGAGATACTCGCCTCCCAAAAGAAAATCCTGTGGTTTCCAGAGAAACGTTACTCGAATTAGAAGGAGAAGTCATTGATCGAATAGTATTTCATAGCGGCGCAATTTCCGTGTTAATTCGTGAATGTGAGGGAGCGAGGGATGCAGTAAAGAAGGAATAGTGCATCGGAAGGGAGACACTCGCCTCCCAAAAGAAAATCCTGTATTTTCCATAGAAACGTTACTCGGTTTAGAAGGAGAAGACATAAAACCCATAGTATTTCATAGCGATGCAATTTCAGTTTTAATTGGACAAAGCGAGGGAGCGAGGGATTCAGTAAAGAAGGAATAGTCCATCGCATAATAGATACTCGCCTCCAAAAAGAAAATCCTGTCGTTTCCATAGAAACGTTACTCGATTTAGAAGGACAAGTCATAGAACGCATAGTTTTTCATAGCTGCGCAATTTCCGTGTTAATTCGACAAAGCGAGGGAGCGAGGGATGCAGTAAAGAAGGAATAGTGCATCGCACAGGAGATACTGGCCTCCCAAAAGAAAATCCTGTCGTTTCCATAGAAACGTTACTCGATTTAGAAGGACAAGTCATAGAACGCATAGTATTTCATAGCTGCGCAATTTCCGTGTTAATTCGACAAAGCGAGGGATGCAGTGAAGAAGGAAATGTGCATCGCACAGGAGATACTCGCCTCCCAAAAGAAAATCCTGTGGTTTCCAGAGAAACGTTACTCGAATTAGAAGGAGAAGTCATTGATCGAATAGTATTTCATAGCGGCGCAATTTCCGTGTTAATTCGTCAATGTGAGGGAGCGAGGGATGCAGTAAAGAAGGAATAGTGCATCGGAAGGGAGACACTCGCCTCTTAAAAGAAAATCCTGTATTTTCCATAGAAACGTTACTCGGTTTAGAAGGAGAAGACATAAAACCCATAGTATTTCATAGCGATGCAATTTCAGTTTTAAGTCGACAAAGCGAGGGAGCGAGGGATGCAGTAAAGAAGGAATAGTCCATCGCAAAATAGATACTCGCCTCCAAAAAGAAAATCCTGTCGTTTCCATAGAAACGTTACTCGATTTAGAAGGACAAGTCATAGAACGCATCGTATTTCATAGCTGCGCAATTTCCGTGTTAATTCGACAAAGCGAGGGAGCGAGGGATGCAGTAAAGAAGGAATAGTGCATCGCACAGGAGATACTCGCCTCCCAAAAGAAAATCCTGTGGTTTCCAGAGAAACGTTACTCGAATTAGAAGGAGAAGTCATTGATCGAATAGTATTTCATAGCGGCGCAATTTCCGTGTTAAGTCGTCAATGTGAGGGAGCGAGGGATGCAGTAAAGAAGGAATAGTGCATCGGAAGGGAGACACTCGCCTCTTAAAAGAAAATCCTGTATTTTCCATAGAAACGTTACTCGGTTTAGAAGGAGAAGACATAAAACCCATAGTATTTCATAGCGATGCAATTTCAGTTTTAATTCGACAAAGCGAGGGAGCGAGGGATGCAGTAAAGAAGGAATAGTCCATCGCATAATAGATACTCGCCTCCAAAAAGAAAATCCTGTCGTTTCCATAGAAACGTTACTCGATTTAGAAGGACAAGTCATAGAACGCATAGTATTTCATAGCTGCGCAATTTCCGTGTTAATTCGACAAAGCGAGGGAGCGAGGGATGCAGTAAAGAAGGAATAGTGCATCGCACAGGAGATACTCGCCTCCCAAAAGAAAATCCTGTGGTTTCCAGAGAAACGTTACTCGAATTAGAAGGAGAAATCATTGATCGAATAGTATTTCATAGCGGCGCAATTTCCGTGTTAATTCGTCAATGTGAGGGAGCGAGGGATGCAGTAAAGAAGGAATAGTGCATCGGAAGAGAGACACTCGCCTCCCAAAAGAAAATCCTGTATTTTCCATAGAAACGTTACTCGGTTTAGAAGGAGAAGACATAAAACCCATAGTATTTCATAGCGATGCAATTTCAGTTTTAATTCGACAAAGCGAGGGAGCGAGGGATGCAGTAAAGAAGGAATAGTCCATCGCATAATAGATACTCGCCTCCCAAAAGAAAATCCTGTCGTTTCCATAGAAACGTTACTCGATTTAGAAGGACAAGTCATAGAACGCATAGTATTTCATAGCTGCGCAATTTCCGTGTTAATTCGACAAAGCGAGGGAGCGAGGGATGCAGTAAAGAAGGAATAGTGCATCGGACAGGAGATACTCGCCTCCCAAAAGAAAATCCTGTGGTTTCCAGAGAAACGTTACTCGAATTGGAAGGAGAAGTCATTGATCGAATAGTATTTCATAGCGGCGCAATTTCCGTGTTAATTCGACAAAGCGAGGGAGCGAGGGATGCAGTAAAGAAGGAATAGTGCATCGCACAGGAGATACTCGCCTCCCAAAAGAAAATCCTGTGGTTTCCAGAGAAACTTTACTCGAATTAGAAGGAGAAGTCATTGATCGAATAGTATTTCATAGCGGCGCAATTTCCGTGTTAATTCGTCAATGTGAGGGAGCGAG